>NC_044557.1:123771600-123805473 GCF_007565055.1 Rhinopithecus roxellana | reverse complement strand
ATTCAGCTGTTTGGAAATAGTCCTTTTGTTGAAGTTGCTAAGAAACATTTGGGAGCCTAGTGAAACCTATGGTAAAACACAATATCCCCAGATAAAAACTAGAAAGAAGCTATCTGTGAACTGCTTTGTGATGTGTACATTCATCTCACAGAGTAAAATCCTTCTTTTGTTTCAGCAGGTTGGAAATATTATTTTCTTTTTTTTTTTTTTTTTTTTTTTTTTTTTTTTTTTTTATTATACTTTAAGTTCTAGGGTACATGTGCATAACGTGCAGGTTTGTTACATATGTATACTTATGCCATGTTGGTGTGCTGCACCCATCAACTCGTCAGCACCCATCAATTCATCATTTATATCATGTATAACTCCCCAATGCAATCCCTCCCTCCTCCCCCCTCCCCCCTCCCCATGATAGGCCCCAGTGCGTGATGTTCCCCTTCCCGAGTCCAAGTGATCTCATTGTTCAGTTCCCACCTATGAGTGAGAACATGCGGTGTTTGGTTTTCTGTTCTTGTGATAGTTTGCTAAGAATGATGGTTTCCAGCTGCATCCATGTCCCTACAAAGGACGCAAACTCATCCTTTTTTATGGCTGCATAGTATTCCATGGTGTATATGTGCCACATTTTCTTAATCCAGTCTGTCACAGATGGACATTTGGGTTGATTCCAAGTCTTTGCTATTGTGAATAGTGCCACAATAAACATACGTGTACATGTGTCTTTGTAGTAGAATAATTTATAATCCTTTGGGTATATACCCAGTGGGATGGCTGGGTCATATGGTACATCTAGTTCTAGATCCTTGAGGAATTGCCATACTGTTTTCCATAATGGTTGAACTAGTTTACAATCCCACCAACAGTGTAAAAGTGTTCCTATTTCTCCACATCCTCTCCAACACCTGTTGTTTCCTGACTTCTTAATGATTGCCATTCTAACTGGTGTGAGATGGTATCTCATTGTGGTTTTGATTTGCATTTCTCTGATGGCGAGTGATGATGAGCATTTTTTCATGTGTCTGTTGGCTGTATGAATATCTTCTTTTGAGAAATGTCTGTTCATATCCTTTGCCCACTTTTTGATGGGGTTGTTTGTTTTTTTCTCGTATATTTGTTTGAGTTCTTTGTAGATTCTGGATATTAGCCCTTTGTCAGATGAGTAGGTTGCAAAAATTTTCTCCCATTCTGTAGGTTGCCTGTTCACTCTGATGGTAGTTTCTTTTGCTGTGCAAAGCTCTTTAGTTTAATTAGATCCCATTTGTCAATTTTGCTTTTGCTGCCTTGCTTTTGGTGTTTTAGACATGAAGTCCTTGCCCATGCCTATGTCCTGAATGGTACTACCTAGATTTTCTTCTAGGGTTTTTATGGTATTAGGTCTAACATTTAAGTCTCTAATCCATCTTGAATTAATCTTCGTATAAGGGGTAAGGAAAGGATCCAGTTTCAGCTTTCTACTTATGGCTAGCCAATTTTCCCAGCACCATTTATTAAATAGGGAATCCTTTCCCATTTCTTGTTTCTCTCAGGTTTGTCAAAGATCAGATGGCTGTAGATGTGTGGTATTATTTCTGAGGACTCTGTTCTGTTCCATTGATCTATATCTCTGTTTTGGTACCAGTACCATCCCCGCCCCCTGTTTTGGTTGACTGTAGCCTTGTAGTATAGTTTGAAGTCAGGTAGCGTGACGCCTCCAGCTTGTCCTTTTGACTTAGGATTGTCTGGCAATGCGGCTCTTTTTTGGTTCCATATGAACTTTAAAGCAGTTTTTTCCAATTCTGTGAAGAAACTCATTGGTAGCTTGATGGGGATGGCATTGAATCTATAAATAACCTTGGGGCAGTATGGCCATTTCACGATATTGATTCTTCTATCCATGATGCATGGTATGTTCTTCCATTTGTTTGTGTCCTCTTTGATTTCACTGAGCAGTGGTTTGTAGTTCTCCTTGAAGAGGTCCTTTACATCCCTTGTAAGCTGGATTCCTAGGTATTTTATTCTCTTTGAAGCAATTGTGAATGGAAGTTCATTCCTGATTTGGCTGTCTGCTTGTCTGTTACTGGTGTATAAGAATGCTTGTGATTTTTGCACATTAATTTTGTATCCTGAGACTTTGCTGAAGTTGCTTATCAGCTTAAGGAGATTTTGGGCTGAGACAATGGGGTTTTCTAAATATACAATCATGTCATCTGCAAACAGGGACAATTTGACTTCTTTCTTTTCCTAACTGGATACCCTTGATTTCTTTCTCTTGCCTGATTGCCCTAGCCAGAAACTTCCAACACTATGTTGAATAGGAGTGGTGAGAGAGGGCATCCCTGTCTTGTGCCAGTTTTCAAAGGGAATTTTTCCAGTTTTTGCCCATTCAGTATGATATTAGCTGTGGGTTTGTCATAAATAGCTCTTATTATTTTGAGGTACGTTCCATCAATACCGAATTTATTGAGCGTTTTTAGCATGAAGGGCTGTTGAATTTTGTCAAAAGCCTTTTCTGCATCTATTGAGACAATCATGTGGTTCTTGTCTTTGGTTCTGTTTATATGCTGGATTACGTTTATTGATTTGCGAATGTTGAACCAGCCTTGCATCCCAGGGATGAAGCCCACTTGATCATGGTGGATAAGCTTTTTGATGTGCTGCTGAATCCGGTTTGCCAGTATTTTATTGAGAATTTTTGCATCAATGTTCATCAGGATATTGGTCTAAAATTCTCTTTTTTTGATGTGTCTCTGCCAGGCTTTGGTATCAGGATGATGTGGCCTCATAAAATGAGTTAGGGAGGATTCCCTCTTTTTCTATTGATTGGAATAGTTTCAGAAGGAATGGTACCAGCTCCTCCTTGTACCTCTGGTAGAATTCAGCTGTGAATCCATCTGGTCCTGGACTTTTTTTGGTGGGTAGGCTATTAATTGTTGCCTCAATTTCAGAGCCTACTATTGGTCTATTCAGGGATTCAACTTCTTCCTGGTTTAGCCTTGGGAGAGTGTAAGTGTCCAGGAATTTATCCATTTCTTCTAGATTTTCTAGTTGATTTGCGTAGAGGCGTTTATAGTATTCTCTGATGGTAGTTTGTATTTCTGTGGGGTCAGTGGTGATATCCCCTTTATCATTTTTTATTGCATCTATTTGATTCCTCTCTCTTTTCTTCTTTATTAGCCTTGCTAGCGGTCTGTCAATTTTGTTGATCTTTTCAAAAAACCAACTCCTGGATTCATTGATTTTTGGAGGGTTTTTTGTGTCTCTATCTCCTTCAGTTCGGCTCTGATCTTAGTTATTTCTTGCCTTCTGCTAGCTTTTGAATGTGTTTGCTCTTGCCTCTCTAGTTCTTTTAATTGTGATGTTAGAGTGTCAATTTTAGATCTTTCCTGCTTTCTCTTGTGGGCATTTAGTGCTATAAATTTCCCTCTACACACTGCTTTCAATGTGTCCCAGAGATTCTGGTATGTTGTATCTTTGTTCTCATTGGTTTCAAAGAACATCTTTATTTCCGCTTTCATTTCGTTATGTACCCAGTAGTCATTCAGGAGCAGGTTGTTCAGTTTCCATGTAGTTGAGCGGTTTTGATTGAGTTCTTAGTCCTGAGTTCTAGTTTGATGCACTGTGGTCTGAGAGACAGTTTGTTATAATTCTGTTCTTTTACATTTGCTGAGGAGTGCTTTACTTCCAATTATGTGGTCAATTTTGGAATAAGTGCGATGTGGTGCTGAGAAGAATGTATATTCTGTTGATTTGGGGTGGAGAGTTCTATAGATGTCTATTAGGTCCGCTTGGTGCAGAGAAGAGTTCAATTCCTGGATATCCTTGTTAACTTTCTGTCTCGTTGATCTGTCTAATGTTGACAGCGGAGTGTTGAAGTCTCCCATTATTATTGTATGGGAGTCTAAGTCTCTTTGTAAGTCTCTAAGGACTTGCTTTATGAATCTGGGTGCTCCTGTATTGGGTGCATATATATTTAGGAGAGTTAGCTCTTCCTGTTGAATTGATCCCTTTACCATTATGTAATGGCCTTCTTTGTCTCTTTTGATCTTTGATGGTTTAAAGTCTGTTTTATCAGAGACAAGGATTGCAACCCTGCTTTTTTTTGTTCTCCATTTGCTTGGTAGATCTTCCTCCATCCCTTTATTTTGAGCCTATGTATGTCTCTGCATGTGAGATGGGTCTCCTGAATACAGCAGACTGATGGGTCTTGACTCTTTATCCAGTTTGCCAGTCTGTGTCTTAGAAACTGTGAAGGGACACTTGGGGAGCCCAGTGAAGCCTATAGTGAAAAACCAAATATTCCATGATAAAACTAGCAAGAAGCTATTTGTGAAACCACTTTTTGATGTTTTCATTTATTTCACAGGGTTAAACCTTCCTTTTATTTCAGCAGGTCGGAGAGAGTCTTTGTGTAATATCTGTGAAGGGACACTTGGAGGCCCAGTGAAGACTATAGTGAAAAAACAAATATCCCCAGATGAAAACTAGAAAGAAGTTATCAGTGAAAGCACTTTTTGATGTGTGCATTCATCTCACAGAGTCGATACTTCTCTTGATTCAGTTGGTTGAAAACAGCCTTTTTGTAGAATCTATGAAGGGACATTTGAAAGTCCTTTGAGGCCTATAAGGAAAAAGCAAATATCCCCAGATAAAAAGTAGAAAAAAGTTATCTGTGAAACTGTTTTATGATGTTTGCATTCATCTCACAGAGTTAAATCTTTCTTTTGATTAAGCAGGTTGCAAACTGGCTTTTGGTACAAACTGTGAAGGGACATTTGAAGCCTATGGTGAAAAACTGAATATCCCCTGATAAAAATGAGAGAAACTATCTGTAAAACTGCTTTTTGATGTGTTCGTTTATCTCACAGAGTTAAATTTTTCTTTAGATTCAGCAAGTTGGCAGCAGTCTTTTTGTAGAATCTATGAAAAAATATTTGTGAGCCCAGTGAACCTTTTTGTTTCAGAAAGTTGGAAACAATCTTTTTGTAATATCTGTGAAGGGACATTTGGGATCCCAGTGAAGTCTATAGTGAAAAACTGAATGTTCCATGACAAAAACAAGAAAGAAACTAATCGTGAAACCACTTTGTAATGTGTGCATTCATCTCCACCAAGGAACATTAGAAAGCCCATTGAGGCCTATAGAGAAAGACAGAATATTCCAAGATAAAAACTAGCGAGAAACAATCTGTGAAACTCCTTTGTGATGTGCTCATTTATCTCACAGAGGTATATTTAGAAGCCTATTCAGGCCTACATGGAGAAACCTAATACCCCAAGATGAAAACTAGAAAGGAACTGTTTGTGAACTCGCTTTGAGGATGTGTGCATTCATCTCACAGAGTTAAATCTTTCTTTTGATTCAGCCAGTTAGAAAATATATTTTTGTAGAATCTACAAAAGGAAACTTGAAAACCCATTGAGGCCAATATATAAAAACCAAATATCCTGAGATAAAAATTAGAAAGAAACTATCTGTGAAACCACTTTAAGATGTGTGCATTTGTCCTAAAGACTTAAACTTTTCTTTTTATTCAACAGGTAGAAAACAGTCTTTTTGTAGAATCTACAAAGGTACATTTGGAGACCATTCTAGCCTACAGGACAAAACCAAATACCATACCTCCAGATTAAAACTAAAAAGAAGCTATCAGTGAAACTGCTTTACAATGTGTGAACTCATTGCACAGAGTTAAACCTTTCTTTTGGTTCAGCAGGTTGGAAGAAGTCTTTCTGTAGAATCAGCAAAGGGACTTTTGGGAGCCCTTTGAGGCCTGTGGGGAAAACGGTATTTTCAGATAAAAACTAGAAAGAAACTGTCTGTGAAACTGCTTTGCAATGTGTGCCTTCATCTCACACATTAAAATCTTTATTTTGATTCAACAGGTTGGAAGCAGTCTTTTTGTACAACCAGTGAAGGGATATTTAGGAGTCCATTAAGGCTGTTGGGGAAAAATATTGAATATCTCCAGATGAGAATTTGAAGGAAGCTATCTGTGAAACCGCGTTGTGATATGTGCATTCATCTCACAAAACGAAACCTTTCTTTTGTTTCAGCAGTTTGGAAACATTCTTTTTGTGAAAACTGCGAGGGAACATATGGGAGCCAAATGAAGCTTATACTGAAAAAATGAATATTCCCAAATAAAAACTAGAAAGAAGCTATCTGTGACACCGCTTTGAGATGTGTGCATTTATCTAACATAGTTAAACCTTTCTGTTGTTTCAGCAGGTTGGATACAGTCTTTTTGTAGAATCTGCAATGGGATATTTGGGAGCCCAGTGAAGCGTATAGTGAAAACCTGAATATTCCCTGATAAAAGCTAGAGAGAACTAACTGTGAAGCTGCTTTGAGGTGTTGCATTCATTTCACAGAATTAAACATTTCTTTTGATTTAGCATTTTGGAAACATTGTTTTTGTAAAATCTGTGAAGCAACCTTTGGGAGCCCATTGAGGCCTATTGTGAAAAATCAAATATCCACAGATAAAAACTAGAGCAAACTATCTGTGAAACTGTTTTGTGATGGTTGCATTCATCTCACAGAGGTAAAACTGTCTTTTGTTTCAGCAAGTTGGAAACAGTCTTTTTGTAGAATTTGTGAAAGGACATTTGGGAGTTTAATGAGGCCTATAAGGAAAAACTGAATATTACCAGATAAAAACTAGAAAGAAGCTATCTCTGAAACCAGTTTGTGGTATTTCATTCACCTCACAAATTTAAATCTTTCTTTTGATTCAGCAGTTTGGAAACAGTCTTTCTGTAGAAACTGCAAAGGGATATTTTGGAGCCCAGTGAAGCCTATAGTGAAAACCTGAATATCCCCTGATACGACCTAGAAATAAGTTATCTGTGAAACTGCTTTACAATGTATGCATTTATGGCAGAATTAAATCTCTCTTTTGATTCAGTAGGTTGGATATAATCTTTTTGTAAAATCTGTGGAGGGACATTTGAAAGCCCATTGACTTCTGTAGAGAAAGACAGAATATCCCCAGATAAAAACTACCAGGAAACTATCAGCATAATCAATTTGCAAAACGTGCATTCATGTCACGTTTTGCATGTCACGTGCATTCAGGTCACATTACCTCAAGAGAGGTAAACCTTTCTTTTGATTTATCATGTTGAAATTTTTTTTTTTTTTTGTACAATCTGTGAAGGGACATTGATGAGCCCATTCAGGCCTATGTGAGAAAATCTAATATCCCCATTTGAAACTCATTGAACTCTATATGAAAAAATGGAATATCCACAAAAATTAGAAAACTGTCTGTGCGTCTGTGCAGCCTAGTACAATGTATTCATTTATCTGAGAGAGTTAAACTTTTCTTTTGTTTCAGAAGATTGGAAGCAATCTTTTTGTAATATCTGTGAAGGGACATTTGGGAGCCCAGTGAAGTCTATGGTGAAAAACTGAGTATCTCCTGACAAACACTAGAAAGATTCTGTCTCTGAAACCACTTTGTGATATGTGCATTCATCTCACAAAGTTAAACCTGTCTTTTGATTCAGCAGGTTGGATACAGTCTTCTTGCAGAATCTGTGAAGGAACATTTGAGAGCCCAATGAGGCCTAAAGGAAAAACTAAATGTTCCCAGATAGAAACTAGAAAGAAGCTATCTGTGCAACCAGTTTGTGATGCATGCATTTATCTCACAGATGTAAGCCTTCATTTTGATCCAGTAGATCTGAAACAGTCTTTTTTTGGAATATTTAAAGATACATTTTGAAGCCCATTGAAGTCTATAGTGAAAAACGGAATATCTACAGATGAAAACAAGAAAGAAGCTATCTGTGAAACTGCTTTGTGATGTGTGCATTCACATCACAGAGGTAAACCTTTCTTTTGTTTCAGCCGGTTGGAAACAGCCTTTTTGTGAAATCTCTGAATGGAGAATTGAAAGCCCTTTGAGGTCTATTTAAAAAAAGCGAATATCCCCAGAAAAAAGCTAGAGTGAAGCTATGTGTGAAACCACTTTGCAGTGTGTGTGTATTCATCTCACAGAAGCAAACCTTTATTTTGCCTCAACAGGTTGGAAACAGTCTTTTTGTATAATCTGAAAGGGGACATCTGAAAGTCCAGTGAAGCCTAAGTGAAAATTCAAATATTCCCTGATAAAAACCAGAAAGAAACTGAAACGGTTTTATGATGTGTGCATTCATCTCACAGAGTTAAGCCTTTCTTTTGATTCAACATGTTGGAAACAGTCTTTTCGTAGAATCTCCAAAGGGAGAATTGAAAGTCTTTGAAGCCTATTAAAAAAAAAAAAGGTGAATATCTCCAGATAAAAACTAGGAAGAAGCTACGTGTGAAACCGCTTTGCAATGTGTGCTTTCACGTCACATGGGTAAACCTTTATTTTGCTTCAGCAGGTTGGAAACAGTCTTTTTGTAGAATCTGAAGGGGACATTTCAAAGCCTAGTGAAGCCTAAGTGAAAACGCAAATATTCCCTGATAAAAAACTAGAAACAAACTAACTGTGAAACCATTTTATGACGTGTGCATTCATCTCACAGAGTTAAACCCTTCTTTTGATTCAGCATGTTGGAAACAGTCTTATTGTAGAACCTGTGAAAGGACATTTTTAGCCCAGTGAAACCTACATTGAAAAACTGAATATCCCCTGATAAAAACTAGAAACATGCTGACTGTGAAACTGGTTTGCAGTGTGTGCATTAATCACACATATTTGAACCTTTCTGTTGATTTAGCAGATTGGAAACAGTATTTTTGTAGACTTTGCAAAGGGACATTTGGGAGCTTTTTGAGGCCTCCATGGAAAAACTGAATATACCCGTATAAAAACTAGAAAAAAGCTATTTGTGAAACTTCTCTGTGATGTGAGCATTCATTACACAGAGTTAAATTTTTCTTTTGTTTCTGCAGGTTGGAAACAGTATTTTTCTAGAATTTGTGAAGGGAAATTTGGGAACCCATTGAGGCTTATATAATTAAACCGAATATCCCCAGATAAAACCTGGAAAAACGCTAACTGTGAAACCACTCTGTGATGTGTGTCTTCATCTTAAAAAGTTAAACCTTTCTCTTGCTTCAGCACATTGGAAACAGTCTTTATGTAGAATCTGTGAAAAAACATTTGGGAATCCCTATTGAGGTCTATAAGGAAACACTTAACCCCAGATAAAAACTAGAAAAAAGCTATCTCTGAAACCACTTTTCATTGTGTGCATTCATCTCACAAAGTTAAAACTTTCCTTTGATTCAGCAGGTTGGACATAGTCTTTTGCAGAATCTGTGAAGGGACATTTGGGAGGTCATTGAGGATTTTAAGGAAAAGTTAAACATACGGAGAAAAAAAACTAGAAATAAGGTATCTGTAGAACCGTTTTGTGATGTGTGCATTTATCTCACAGAGGTAAACCTTTTTTTCTAATTCTGTAGATTGAAAACTCTTTTTGTAGAATCTTTGAAGGGACATTTTGGAGCCCATTGAAGGCTATCATGAAAAATGGAATTTCCCAGATAAAAACTAGAAAGAAGCTATCTGTGAAACTGCTGTGTGATGTGTTTATTCATTTCACAGGGTTAAACATTTCTTTTGTTTCAGGAAGTTGGAAATAGTCTTTTTGTAAAATCTATGAAGGGACATTTGGAAGCCCAGTAAAGACGATAGTGAAAAACTGAATATCTCCAGATAAAAACTAGAAGAAAAACTATCTGTGAAACTGCCTTTTGATGTGTGCATTTATCTCACAGTGTTAATCTTTCTTTTGATACAGCAGGTTGGACACAGTCCTTTTGTAGAATCTGTGAAGGGACATTTTGAAAGCCGTTTGAGGCCTATAAGGAAAAAGTGAATATCCACAGATCAAAATTAGAAAGAAGCTATCTGTGAAACAAGTTTGCAATGTGTGCATACATCTCACAGAGGTAAACCTTTCTTTTGATTCAGCAGATTGGAAACAGTCTTTTTGTACAAACTGCAAAAGGACATTTGAAAGCCCAGTGAAGCCTAGAGTGAAAAACCAAATATCCCCTGATACAAATAAGAAAGAAGCTATCGGCCTGGCGTGGTGGCTCAAACCTGTAATCCCAGCACTTTGGGAGGCTGAGATGGGTGGATCATGAGGTCAGGAGATCGAGAACATCCTGGCTAACACGGTGAAACCCCGTCTTTACTAAAAAATATAAAAAATTAGCCGGGCGAGGTGGCAGGCACCTGTAGTCCCAGCTACTCGGGAGGCTGAGGCAGGAGAATGGCATGAACCCGGGAGGCGGAGCTTGCAGTGAGCTGAGGTCCAGCCACTGCATTCCAGCCTGGGCGACAGAGTGAGACTCTGTCTCAAAAAAAAAAAAGAAAGAAAGAAAGAAAGAAGCTATCTGTGAAACTGCTTTGCAACGTGTTCATTCATCCCACATAGTTAAAGTTTTCTTTAGATTTAGCAGGTCGGCAGCAGTCTTTTTGTACAAACTGTGAATGGACGTTAAGAGACCCAGTGAAGCCTATAGTGAAAAACCAAATATCCCCGGACAAAAACTAGAAAGTAGCTATTTGTGAAACCACTTTGTGATGTGTGCATTCATCACACAGAGTTAAACCTTTCTTCTATTTCAGCAGTTTGGTAATAGTTTTTTTTTTTTTTTTTTTTTTTTTTTTTTGTAGAATCTGTGAAGGGATATTTGTCAGCCCATTGAGGATTATAGGTTAAAACCTAATATCCTCAGATAAAAACGAGAAAGAAACTAACTAGTAAACTGCTTTGTGATGTTTGAAACCGTTTACGATGTGTGCATTAATATCACAGACTAAAATCTTTCTGTTGATTCAGCAGGTTGGAAACAGTCTATTTGTATAATCTGTGAATGGATATTTGAAAGACCTTTGAGGCCTGTAAGGGAAAAGTGAATAACTCCAGATATAAACCGGAAAAAGCTATCTGTGAAACTTCCTTGTGATGTGTGCATTCATCTCACAGTGTTAAACCTTTCTTTTCATTCAGCAGATTGGAAACAGATTTTTTTTTTTTTTGTAGAAACTGTGAAGGGACATTTGGTAGGTTATTCAGGCCTATATGAAAATACCGGATATCCCCAAAATAAATTAGAAAAAAGCTACCTGTGAAACAACTTCATAATGTGTGCATTCAACACAGAGGGTCAAATCATCCTTTTGATTCACCAGGTTGGAAACAATTCTTTTGTAGAATCTGCTAAGGGACATTTGAAAGTCCTTTCTGACCTATAAGGGAAAAGTGAATGTCCCCAGATAAAATGACAAGAGGTTATCTCTGAAACTGCTTTGCAATGTGCGCTTTCATCTCAGAGTTAAACCTTTCTTTTGATTCAGCAGATTGGAAACAGTCTTTTTGTGGAGTCTGCAAAGAGACATTTGGGAGCCCTGTGAAGCCTCTAGTAAAAATCTGAATATCCCTGGAAAAACTAGAAAGAAGCTATGAGTGAAACTGCTCTGTGATGTGTGCATTCATCTCCCATTCTTAAACATTTCTTATGTTTCTGCAGGTTGGTAACAGTCTTTTTGTAGAATCTGCAAAAAGACATATCGGAGCCCATTGAGGCCTATATGGAAAAATCGAATATCCCCAGATAAAACCTGGAAAGAAGGTAACTGTGAAAGAGCTTTGTGATGTATGCATTCATCTAACATAAATACATTATTCCTTTTCTTCAGTAGGTTGGAAAATATCTTTGTAGAATCTGCTAAGGGACATTTTGGAGCCCAGTGAATCCTATTTTGAAAAACTGAATATCCCCTGATAAAAACTAGAAAGAGCTGTGTGTAAAACTGCCTTGTGATATGTGCATTCATGTCACAGTGTTAAATCTTCCTTTAGATTCTGCAGATTGGATACAGTCTTTTTGTAGAATCTGTGAATTGACATTTGAAAGCCCATTGAGGACTATAAGGAAAAAGCAAATATCACGACATTAAACTAGAAATAATCTATCTCTGAAACCGCTTTGTGATGTCTGCATTTATTTCACAGATTTAAACATTTCTTTTGATTCAGCAGGTTGGAAACAGTTTTGTGGTAGAAACTATGAAGTGACATTTGGGAGCCCAATGACACCCATAGTTAAAAACTGAATATTCCCTGAGAAAAACTAGAAAGAAGCTATCTGTAAAACCACCTTGTAATGTGTGCACTTATGTCACAGAGTTAAAACTTACTTTTCTTTCAGCAGATTGTAAAAATATCTTTTTGAAGAAACTGTGAAGAACTATTTGGGAGCCCTGTGAAGCCTGCATTGCAAACCTGCAAAAAAGCTATCTGTGAAACTTCTCTGTGATGTGTGCATTCATCTCACAGGATTAAATCATTCCTTTAATTCAGCATGTTGGAAGCAGTTTTCTTGTGGAATATGCGAAGGAACATTTGAAAGCCCTTTGAAGCCTACAGAGAAACAGTAAATATCCCTAGATAAACACTAGAAAGAAGCTATGTGTGAAACCACTTTGCGATGTGTGCACTTATCTCAGGAAGGTAAACCTTTCTTTTGTTTCAGCAGGTTGAAAACAGTCTAGTTGCAGATTCTGTGAAGAAAGATTTGGAAACCCAGTGAAGTCTATAATGAAAATCTGAATATTCCCTGATAAAAACTAGAAAGAAACCAACCATAAAATTCCTTGGCAATGTGTGCATTCATCTCACAGAGTTAAACCTTTCTTTGGTTTCAGCATGTTGGAAACAGTATTTTTGTAGAAACTGTGTAGGGACATTTGGGAGCCCAGTTAAGCCTATAGTGAAAAACTGAATATCCCCTCATAAAAACTAAAAAGAAGCTATCTTTGAAACTGCTTTGTGATTTGTGAATTCATCTCACAGAGTTAAACATTTATTTTGAGTCATCAGGTTGAATATCTTGTTTTTGTAGAATCGGTGAAGGGATGTTTGGGAGGTCTATGAGGCCTAAAAGTAAAAAGCAAATATCCCCAAATAAAAACTAGAAAGAAGCTATCTGTTAAACCGTTTTGTACTGTGTGCATTTATCTCACAGATGTAAACCTTTCCTTTGATTCAGGAGGTTGGAATCCGTCTTTTTTGTAGAATTTGTGAAGGGACATTTGGGAGCTTATTAAGGCCTATATGGAAAAGCTGATTATCTGAAGATAAAAACTAAAAGAAGCTATCTGTGAAACTGTTTTTCAATGTGTGTATTCATCTTGCAGAGTTAAACCTTTCTTTTGATTCAACAGATTTAAAGCAGTCTTTTTGTAGAAACTGTGAAGAAACATTTGCGTGTCCAGTGAAGCCTAGAGTGAAAAACTGAATACCCTTGACAAAAACTAGAAAGAAGCTATCTGCCAAACCGCTTGCAATGTGTTCGTTTATCTCACAAAGTTAAACCTTTCTATTGTTTCAGCAGCTTGGAAACCGTATTTCTGTAGAATCTGCAAGGGACATTTGGGATCCAGTGAAGCCTATGGTAAAAAACTGAATATCCCCTGACAAAAACTAGAAAAGGGCTATCTTTTAAACTGCTTTGCAATATGTACATTCAGTTCACAGAGTTAAAATTTTCTTTTATTTCGGCAGGTTAAAAACAGTTTTTTTTTTGTAGAATCTGTGATGGCACATTTGGGGACCCAATGAAGTCTCTATGAAAAAACCAAATATCCTCAGAAAAAAATTGGGAAAAAAGCTAAATATGAAGCCACTTTGCAATGTTTGCATTTAACTCAGAGAGTTACACTTTTCATTCAGCAGGTTGAAAGCATTTTTATTTTTTTAATTATGTATTTATATTTTTTAGAATCCATGAAGGGACATTTGGGAGCCCATTGAAGCCTATAGTTAAAAACTGAATATCCCAAGGTAAAATGTAGGAAAAACTATCTGAGAAACTGCTTAGTGAAGTGTGCATTCCTCTCACAGAGTTTTACCTTTATTTTTTTTCAGAAGGTTGGAAACAGCGTTTTTGTAGAATCTACAAAGGGACATTTGAGAGCCCAGTGAAGTCTAAAGTGAAAAATTGAATATTATCTGATGAATACTAGAATGAAGGTATCTGTGAAACCACTTTGCAATGTGTGCATTCATCTCACAGGATTAAAGGTTTCTGTTGATTCAGCAGGTTGAATATATTGTTTTTGTATAATCTGTGAAGGGACATTTTTGAACCCATTGTGGCCTGTAAGAAAAAAGCGAATAACCACAAATAAAAACTAGAAAGAGTCTAGCTGTAAAACCGCTTTGCGATATGTACCTCTAACAGAGGTAAATATTTCTTTTGATTCAGCAGGACGGAAAGTCTTTTGGAGAATTTATGAAGGGACACTTGTGAGCTTATTGAGGACTGTATGGAAAAACCGAATAAACCCATATAAAAACTAGAAAGAAGCTATCTAATAAAGCACTTTGTGATGTGTGCATTCATCTCACATAGTTAAATCTTTCTTTTATTTCAGCAGGTTTGTAATAGCATTTTTTTTTTTTTTTAGTATGTGAAGGGACATTTGGGAGTCCATTGAGGCCTATATGGAAAACCCCAATATCCTTAGGAAAAAACTAAAAAGAAGCTATCTGTGAAAGTGTTTGCAATGTGTATATTCATCTCACAGATTTAAACGTTTATTTTCATTCAGCATGTTGGAAACAGCTATTTTGTAGAAACCATAAAGGGACATTTGGGAGGCCAGTGAAGCCTGTAGTGAACAGCAGAATATTCATGATAAAAACTAGAAAGAACCTAACTCTTAAACCACTTTGCTATGTGCGCATTCATCTCACAGATTTAAACCTTTCCCTTTTTTTCCAGCAGGTTGGAAACAGTCTTTATGTAGAAACTGCGAAGGGATATTTGGGAGTCCTTTGAGGCCTATAAGGAAAAACAGAATATCCCCAGATAAAAACTAGAAAGAAGGTTTATGTGAAACCACTTCACAATGTGTGTGTTTATCTCACAGAGGTAAACCATTCTTTGTATTCAGCAGGTTGGAAACAATCTTTCTGTAGAATCTCTTAAGGGACATTTGGGACCTCACTGAAGCCTACAGTGAAAAATAAAATATCCCCAGATAAAAACTAGAAAGAAGCCATCTGCAAAACTGCTTTGTGATGTGTCCATTCATCTCAGAGCATTAAATGTTACTTCTGTTTCAACAGGTTTGTAAACAGTCTTTTTGAGGAAACTGCGAAGAAAAATTTGGAAACCCAGTCAAGCCTATAATAAAAAATTGAATATCCTCTGGCAAAAACTAGAAATAAGTTATCTGTGAAACCATTTTGTGATGTATGCATTCATCTCACAGAGTTAACCCTTTCTTTTGATTTATTAAGTTGGAAAGAGTCTTTTTGTACAATCTGTGAAGAGATGTTTAGGAGCCCATTTGGCCTATGTGGAAAAAGTGAATACATCCAGATAAAACCTAGAAAGAAGCTATCTGTGAAACTGCTTTGTGATGTGTGCATTCATCTCACAGAGTTATACCTGTATTTTGATTCACCAGGTTGGAAGAGGTCTTTTTGTAGAATCAGCGAAGGGACATTTGGGAGCCCTTTCAGGCTTATACAGGAAAAAAGAATATTTTCAGATAAAAACTAGCAAGAAGCTCTCTGTGAAAAGGTTTTGGGATATGTGCATTCACCTCACACTTTTAAACCTTTCTTTTGATTCTACATTTTGGAAGCAGTCTTTTTCTACAATCTGCGAAGGGACATTTGGGAGCTCAACTAAACCTATAATGAAAAACCGAATATCCCCAGATAAAAACTAGAAAGATGCTCTCTGTGAAATTTTTTTGCAATGTGCACGTTTATCTCACAGAGTTAAACCTTTATTTTGATTCAGCAGGTTGGAAACAGTCTTTTCATAAAAACTGTGGAGTGACATTTGGGAGCCAAATGTAGCCTATAGTGAAAAACTGAATATTCCCTGAAAAAAACTAGAGAGAAGTTATCTGTGAAAACTCTTTGTTATGTATGCATTCATCTCACACAGTAGGAACGTTGTACTGTTTCTGCAGGTTTTTTTCTGTTTTCCCAGAAAAAAACATAAAGAAGCTATATGTGAAACCGCTCTGTGATGTGTGCATTCATCCCACAGAGTTAAACCTTACTTTTGTTTCTGCAAGTTGGAAACAGTCTTTTGTTAGAATCTGTGAAGAGACATTTGTTAGCCCACTGAGGCCTATATGGAAAAATGGAATATTTCCAGAAAAAAAACTAGAAAGAAGCTATCTGTGAAACTGCTCTGTGATGTGTCCATTCATCCCAGAGTTAAATATTTCTTTTGTTTTTGCAGGCTGGAAACATTCTTTTTGTAGACTCTGCAAAGGGACATTTGGAACCCATTGAGGCATATATGAAAAAAAAAAATCCCCACATAAAACCTGGAAAGAAGCTAACTGTGAAATTGCTTCAAAATGTCTACATTCATCTCACAGAGTTTAAACTTTATTTTGATTCAGCAGGTTGGAAACAGTCTTTTTGTAGAAACTCCAAAGGGACATTTGGGTGCCCAGTGAAGCCTAAAGTGAAAAACAGAATATCCACTGATACACCCTAGATAGGAGCTTTCTGTGAAACTTCTTTGCAATGTGTGCATTTATCCACAAAGTTTAAACTTTCTTTTGATTTATCAAGTTGGAAACAGTCTTTTTATAGAAACAGAGAAGGGACATTTGAAAGCCCTTTGAGGCCTATAAGAGAAAAGGTGCTGGCCGGGCGCAGTGGCTCAAGCCTGTAATCCCAGCACTTTGGGAGGCGGAGACGGGTGGTTCATAAGGTCAGGAGATCGAGACCATCCTGGCTAACATGCTAAAACCCCGTCTCTACTAAAAAATACAAATACTAGCTGGGCGAGGTGGCGAGCACCTGTAGTCCCAGCTACTCAGGAGGCTGAGGCAGGAGAATGGTGTAAACCCAGCAGGCAGAGCTTGCAGTGAGCTGAGATCCGGCCACTGCACTCCAGCCTGGGTGATAGAGTGAGACTCCGTCTCAAAAAAAAAAAAAAAAAAAAAGTAAAAAAAGATTCTATAAGAAAAAAAGTGAATATCTTCAGATAATCCTAGAAAGAAGATATCTGTGAACCACTTTGTAAAGTGTACATTCATCTCACGAAATTAAAACTTTCTTTTCATTCAGCAGGTTTAAAGAATCTTTTTATAGAAACTGTGTGGGATTTCTGGGAGCCTAGAGAAACCTGTAGTGAAAAAACAAATGTCCCATGATAAAAACTAGAAAGAAACTATCACTGAAACTGCTTTGTGTTGTGTACATTTATCTTCAGAGCTAAATCTTTATTTTGATTGAGCAGAAAGAGACTTTTTGTAGAATTTGCAAGGGGATAGTTATTGGGAGCTTATTGAGGTCTGTATGTAAAAACTATATATTAACAAATAAAAACTAGAAAGCAGATACCTCTGGAACCACTCTGTGATTTGTCCTTTCATATCACAGAGTTAAAATTTTATTTTGTTTCTGCAGATTGGAAACAGTCTTTCTGAGAAATCTGTTAAGGCACATATGGGAGCCCATTGAGGCCTATAAGGAAAACCAGAATATCTTAAGTTAAAACCTGGAAGGAAGCTAACTGTGAAATGCCTTTGTGATGTGTGCATTCATCTCACCGAGTTAAAACTTTCTTTTGAGTCAGCAGGTTGTAAAGAGTCTTTTTGTAGAATCCACAAAAAAAAAGGGGAGCCCACTTAACCCTATAGAGAAATCCAAATAACTGCACGTAAAAACTAGAAAGAAGCTATCTATGAAACTGGTTTGTGATAAGAACATTTTCTCACAGTTGTAAGCCTTTCTTTTGATTCAGCAGGTTGGAAACGGTCTTTTTCTAAAACGAGTGAAGGAACATTTGAAAGCTCTTTGAGGCCTATAAGAAAAAAGTGAATAGTGCCAGATAAAAACCAGAAAGAAGCTATCTGTGAAACCATTTTTTTAATATGTGCGTTCATCTCACAAAGATTAATTTTTCTTTTGATTCAGCAGGTTGGAAACAGTATTTTTGTAGAAACTGCGAAGGGACATTTGGGAGCCCAGTTAAACCTGTAGTGAAAAACAGAATGTACCCTGATACAACCTAGAAAGAAGCTGTCTCTGAAATTGCTTTGTGATGTGTGCATTTACCTCACAGGGTTAAAACTTTCTTTTGATTCAGCAGGTTAGATACAGTCTTTTTATAGAATCTGCAAAGGGACATTTGAAAGCCCTTTGAGGTCTATATAAAAAAGTGAATATCCCAAGATAAAAACTAGAAAGAAGTTATCTGTGAACCTCTTTATGATGTGTACATTCAACTCACAAAGTTAAACGTTTCTTTTTTCTTCAGCAGGTTGAAACAGTTTTTTTGTACAAACGGCAAAGGGACATTAGGGAGCCCAGTGATGGTTATAGTGAAAAACCAAATATCCCATGACAAAAACTAGAAGGAAACTATCTGTGAAACCGCTTTGCAATGTGGGCATTTATCTAAGAGAGTTTAAACTTTCTTTCATTTCAGCAGGTTGGAAAATGTCTTTTTGTAGAATCTGTGAAGGGACATTTGGGAGCCCAGTGAAGCCTATAGTTAACACCCTAATATTCACTGATAAACACTAGAAAGAAGGTAACTGTGAAACCGTTTTGTGATGTGTGCATTCACCTCACAGAGTTAAACCTGTCTTTTGATTCAGCAGGTTGGAAATAATCTTTTTTAGAATCTGTGAAAAGACATTTGGGAGCCCAGAGAATCCTGTATTGAAAAACTAAATATCCCCTGATAAAAATACGCTAGCTGTGAAAGTGGTTTGTGATGTGTGCATTCATCTCACAGAGTTAAACCTAATGGCCTAATATCTATAGATACAAACTAGAAAGAAGCTACCTGTGAGACCACTTTGCAATGTATTCATTTATCTCACAGAGTTAAACATTTCTTTTGTTTCAGCAGATTGGAAAGAGTTTTTTTGTAGGAAGCTATCTGAGAAACCGCTTTGTGATGTGTGCATTCAGCTCACAGAGTTACACCTTACTTTTGATTCTGCAGTGTGGGAACACTTTTTTGCAGAATCTGAGAACTTATATTTCTATGGACATTGAGGCCTATAGTGAAAAACTGAATATCCTGCGATAAAAACCAGAAAGAAACTATCTGTGATGCTGCTTTGTAATGTATGGATTTAGATCACAGAGTTAAACCTTTGTTTTGATTCAGCAGTTTGCAAACACTATTTTTGTGGAGTCTGCACAGGGGCATTTCAGAGCACAGTAAGGTCTTTAGTGAAAAACCAAATATCCCATGACAAAAACTAGCAAGAAGCTATCTGTGAAACTGCTCTGTGACGTGGGGATTCAGCTCACAGAGTTAAACCTTTTAATTTGATATGCAGGTTGGAAACACTCTTTTTGTAAAATCTGTGAAGAAATATTTTGGAGTACACTGAGGCTTATACTGAAAAATCAAAGATCTCATGATTAAAAAAAGAAAGAAGCTATCTGGAAAACTACTTTGTGATGTGTGCATTTATTTCACACAGTTAATCCATTCTTTTGATTCAGCAGGTTGAAAAAACTCTTTTTGTAGACTCTGCGAAGGGATTTTTCAGAGCCCACTGGGGCCTATAGTGACAAACTCTTTTTTTGTAGGTTTTCTAAAGGATATTTTGGAGTGCACTGAGGACTCTAGTGAAAAACCAAATATCCTGCAAAGAAAACTAAAATGAAGCTGTCAGTGAAACTGATTTGTAATGTTTACATTTAGCTTACAGAGTTATATCTTTCTGATTTTCAGGAGGTTGGAAACACCTTTTATGTGGAACCTGTGAAGGGACATTTCTGAGTTCACTGAGGTTTACAGTCAACCGAATATCTCACGATAAAAAATAGAAAGAATCTGTCTGGGAAACTGCTTTCTGATGCCTTAATTCAGCTCACAGAGTTGACATTTTGGTTGATTCATCAGCTTGAAAACTTTGTGTGTGTGTGTGTGTGTGTGTGTGTGTGGAATCTGTACAGGGACATTTTGGAGTGCACTGAGGCCTACAGTGAAAAACTGAGTATCCCACTATATAAACTAGAAAGAAGGTATTTGTTAAATGACTTTTTAATGTGTGGATTCAGCACTGAGACTTATACCTTTCTCTTGATTCAGGAGATTGGAAACACTTATAGAAGAATCTGCAAAGGGACATTTTGGAGTGCACTGAAGCATATACTGAAAAACAAAATGTCCCATGATAAAAGCTAGAAAGAAGCTATCTCTGAAACTGATTTGTGATGTATGGATTCAGCTTACAGAGCTAAACTTTCTTTTATATTCAGCACGTTGGAAACACTTTTATTTTCAGAAATTGTGATGGTACATTTTAGAGTGCAGTAAGGTACATAGTGAAAAACAGAATATCCATCCATACAAACTAGAAAAAAAAGCTATGTGTTAAACAGCTTTGTGATGTGTGCATTCAGATCACAGAGATAAACCTGTCTTTTGATTTGGCAGTACTGAAACACTTTTTTTGTAGAATCTGGGAAGTGACATTTCAAAGCCCACTGAGTCCTATAGTAACAAACCGAATATCCCTAGATAAAAACTAAAAAGAAGCTCTCTGTAAAATTGCTTTGTGATGTGTGGATTTATCTCACAGAGTTAAAGTTTTCTTTGGATTCAGCGGTCTGAAGACACTCTTTTTGTAGAATCTGTGAAGGATCATTTCAAAGGGCATTGAGGTCTATAGTGAAAACAAAAAATTCTGTGAAAAAAACTAGAAAGAAGCTATGTGTGAAATGCTTTGTGCTGTGTTCATTCAGCTCACAGGGTTAAACCTTTGTTTTGATTCAGCAGTTTGGAAACACTCTTTTTGTAGAATCTGCAAAGAAACATTTCAGAGTGCAGTTAAGGCCTATTGTGAAAAACCAAATATTCCATAATAAAATCTAGAAATAATCTATCTGTGAATGTTTGTTGTGGAGATTCAGCTCACAGAGTTCATTTTTCATTTAATTCAACTGCTTGTAAACATTCTTTTTGTAGAATCTGTGAAGGGACACTTCAGACCCACTGAGGCCTATAGTAAAATACCAAATATCCCTAGATAAAAACTAGAAATAAGCTATCTGTGAACTGCTTTGTGAGTCTGGATCCATCTCACAGAGTTAGACCTTTCTTTTGATTCAGAAGTTTGGAAACACTCTTTTTGTACAATCTGCGAAGGAACATTTCAGAACTCACTGAGGCCTATATTGAAACGTTATAGAAAGACGTTATTTCTGAAACTGCTTTGTAATGTGTGCATTCAGCTCACAGAGATAAAAGTTCCTTTTGATGCAGCAATTTGGAAACAGTGTTTTTGTAAAATCTGCAAAGAGACATTTCAGAGGGCATTGAGGACTATAGTAAAAAAACAGAATATCCTGCAATAAAAACTAGAAATAAGCTATGTGTTAAACTGTTTCATGATGTGTGGAGTCAGCTCATTGTGTTAAACTTTTTTTTTTTTATTCATCAGGTTGGAAAAACTCTTTGTGGAATCTGTGAAGGGATATTTCAGATTGCAGTAAGACCCATAGTGAAAAACAAAATTTCGTGCAATAAAAGCAAGAAAGAAGCTCTGTGTGTAACTGATTTGCAATGTGTAGATTTAGCTCACAGGATTAAACCTTTCTTTTCATTCAGCAGTTTGAAAACACTCTTTTGTAGAGTCTGCAAAGGGACACTTCAAAGTGCATTAAGGCAAAGAGTGAAAAACTGAATATACTGAGATAAAAACTAGGAGGAAACTATGTGTGAAACTGCTTTGTGATGTGTGCATTTATCTTACAGAATTAAGCCTTACTTTTGATTCAGTTGTTTGTAAACACTTTTTTTTTGTAGAATCTGGAATGGGATATTTTGGAACGTAGTGAGGTCCGCAGTGAAATATGGACTATCCTGTTATATAAACCAGAAAGAAGCTACCTGTGAAAGTGTTTTGTGATGGGTGTATTTCGTTCACAGAGTTAAACCTTTTTTTTTTTTTTTTGATAAAACAGTTTGGTAAAACTCTTTTTGTAGAATCTAGGAATGGACATTTCAGAGCCCACTGAGGCCTATAGTGAAAAACCGAATATCACAAGATAAAAACTAGAAAAAAGTTATTTGTGAAACTGCTTTGTGATGGATGCATCCAACTCACAAAGGTAAACCTTACTTTTTAATCAGCAGTTTGGAAACACTCTTTCTTTAGCATGTGCAAAGGGACATTTCGAAGCACAGTGAGGCCTACAATGAAAAACGGAATATCCCGCCATAAAATCTAGAAAGAAACTATCTGTGAAACTGCATTGTGAAGTGTGGATTCAGCTCACAGAGTTAAACCTTTCTTTTCATTAGCAATTTGGAAACACTACTTTTGTAGGATCTGCAAAGTGATATTTTAAAGGCCTCTGAGGCCCATAATTAAAAACTGAATATACCTAGATAAAAGCTAGAAAGAAGCTATTTGTACAACTCCTTTATGATATGTGCATTAAGCTCACAGACTGAAACATTCCTTTTAATCTGAAGTTTAGAAACACTCTTTTTGTAGAATCTTCAAAGAGTCATTTTGGAGTGTAGTGAGGCCTATAGTGAAAATCATAATATCGTGTGAGAAAATCTAAAAAGAAGGTATCTGTTATCTGTGTAAATACTTTGTGATGTGTGGATTTAGCTTACAGAGTTAAATCTTTCCATTCATTAAGCAGTTTGGATAAACTATTTTTCTCGAATCTTTGAAGGGACATTTTGGAGTGAAGTGAGACCTACAGTGTAAAATCAAATATTTCAAGGTAAAAACTAGAAAGAAACTATCTGTAAAACTGCTCTCTGATATGTGCATTCAGCTCACAGAGTTAAACCTTTCTTCCTTTCTTTCTTCCTTTCTTTCTTTCTTTCTTTCTTTCTTTCTTTCTTTCTTTCTTTCTTTCTTTCTTTCTTTCTTTCTTTCTTTCTTTCTCTCTCTTCTCTCTCTCTTTCTTTCTATCTTTCTTTCTTTCTTCCTTTTTAAAATAGTATTTCACTCTTGTTGTGCAGGCTGTAATGCTGTGGCACCATCTCAGCTCGATGCAAACTTCGCCTTCTAGTTTCAAGCAATTCTCCTGCCTCAACCTACCAAGTATCTGGTATTACAGGCATGTTCCACCTCTCCCAGCTAATTTTTAAAAATATTTTTAGTAGAGACCAGATTTCACCATGTTGGCCAGACTGGTCTCAAATTCCTGACATCATGATCCACCCACCTTGGCCTCCCAAAGTGCTGGGACTATAGGCATGAGACACCATGCATGACCTAAACTTTTCTTTTGATTCAGCAGCTTGGAAACACTCTTTTTGTAGAATCTGTGAAGGGTCATTTCAAAGCTAACTGATGCCTATAGTGAAAAACTGAATATCCCATGATAAAACTAGAAAGAAGCAGTCTGTGGAACTGCTTTATGATGTGTGCATTCAGGTAACCGAGTTAAACCCTAATTTGATTCAGCTATTTGGAAACACTCTTTTTGTAGAATGTGCAAAGAGACATTTTAAAGAGCCTTGAGGATGATGGTGGAAAAAACAAATATACCTTGATACAACCTAGAAAGAAACTTTTTCTGAAACTGCTTTGTGATGTGTGGATTCAGGTCACAGCCCACTGAGGCCTTAGTCAAAAACTGAATATTCCTGGATAAAAACTAGAAAGAAGTTATCTGTGAAACTGCCTTGTGAGTTGTGAATTCAGCTCACAGACTTAAAACTTTCCTTTGATTCAGCAATTTGGAAACCATTTTTTAAAATAGAATCTGTGATGGGACATTTTGGATCCCACTGAGGCCTTAGTGAAAAACTGAATATTCCTGGATATAAGCTGGGAATAAGCTACCTGTGAAACTGCTTTGTGAGTTGTGAATTCAGCTCACAGAGTTAAAACTTTCCTTTGATTCAGCAATTTGAAACCCTTTTTTTGTAGATTCTGCACAGGGATATTTTGAAGCACGTAAGGCATATAGTGAAAAATAAAATATCTTTTTCTATCTAGTGATCAAACTAGATAGAAATTATCTGTGAAATGACCATATGATGCATGGATTGAGCTCACAGGGTTAAACTTTTTTTTTTTTTTTGATTCAGCAGTTTGGAAAAACTGTATTTGTAGAATCTGTGAAGGGGCATTTCAAAGGGCATTGAGGCCTATAGTGAAAAACCGAATATCACATGATAAAATGTACAAAGAAGCTATCTCTAATATTGCTTTCTGATGTGTGGACTCAGTTCACAGAATTAAACCTTTCTTTTGATTCAGCAGGTTGGAAACATTCTTTTTGCAGAATCTACAAAGAGACATTTCAAAACCCACTACGCCTATAGTGAAAAACCGAATATCCCAAGATAAATACTAGAAAGCAACTACCTGTAAAACTGCTTTCTGATGTGTGCATTCATCTCAGAGAGTTAAAACTTTCTTTCTTTCTTTCTTTCTTTCTTTCTTTCTTTCTTTCTTTCTTTCTTTCTTTCTTTCTTTCTTTCTTTCTTTCTTTCTTTCTTTCTTTTTCTTTCTTTCTTTCTTTCTCTCTTTCTTCTTTCTCTCTTTCTTTCTTTCTTTCTTTCAAGATGGAGTGTCACTCTTGTTGCCCACGCTGGAGTGTCATGGTGTGATCTCAGCTCACTTCAATCTTTGCCTTCTGGTTTCAAGTGATTCTTCTGCCTCTGCTTGCCAAGAAGCTGGGATTACAGGAGCCCACCACCACACTCAGCTAATTTTTTACATTTTTATTAGAGACAGGGTTTCACTATGTTGACCAGGCTGGTCTTGAATGCCTGACCTCGTGTTCCACCCACCTCTGCCTCCCAAAGTGCTGGAATTACAGGCATGAGCCACCACACATGGCTTAAACCTTTCTTTTGACTCAGCAGTTTTGAAACACTTTTTTGCAGAATCTGTGAAGGGTCATTTCAGAGCTCACTGATGCCTATAGGGTAAAACCAAATATCTTCCAATACAAATGAGAAAGAAGTGATCTGTGAAACTGCCTTATGATGTGTGCATTCACCTAACCGAGTTAAACTTTAATTTGATTCAGATATTTGGAAACACTATTTTTGTAGAACGTGTAAGGGATATTTTGGAGGGCCTTGAGGATTGTAGTAAAAGACCGAATATACTTCAATACAAACTAAAAAGAAGCTAATTGTGAAACTGTTTGTAAGGTGTGGATTCAGCTAACAGAGTTAAACCTTTCTTTTGATTCAGCAGTTTGGAAAACTTGTTTTTGTAGAATCCGTGAATGGACATTTTGGAGGACAGTAAGAAATTTTGTGAAAAAACGAATATCCCACTATAAAATCTATATGAAAGTTATCTACAAAACGGGTTTTTGATGTGTGGATTCAGCTCACAGAGTTAAATTTTTCTTTTGATTCTGCAGTTGGTAATGCTCTTTTTGTAGAATCTGGGAAGGGATATTTCAAAGCCCACCAAGGCGTGTAGTGAAAACCCTACCCTAGATAAAAATTAGAAAGAAGCTCTCTGTGAAACTGCTTTGTGATGTGTGGATTTAGCTCACAGAGTTAAACCGTTCTTTTGATTCAGCAGATTGGAAACAAAGTTTTTGTAGAATCTGCAAAGTGATATTTCAGAGTCCACCGAGGCCTGTAATGAAAAACAGAATATCCCTAGATAAAAACTAAAAAGAAGCTATTTGTAAAACTCCTTTGTGATGTGTGCATTCAACTCAGAGAGTGAAACCTTACTATTGATTTAGAGGTTTGGAAACACTCTTTTTATAGAATCTACGAAGAGATATTTCACAATGCAGTGAGGCCTATAGTGAAAAACATAATATCATGCAATAAAATCTAAAAAGAAGATATCTGAAACTGTTTTGTGATGTGTAGATTCAGCTTACCAAGTTAAAACTTTCTATTGATTAAGCAGTTTGGAACCACTATTTTTATTGAATTTGCGAAAAGAAATTTCAGAGCAAAGTGAGGCCTACAGCAAAAAAACGAGTGTCTTGTGATAAAAACGAGAAGGAAGCTATTGGTGAAACTGCTTTGGGACGTGTGGATTCAGCTCACAGAGTTAAACCTTTGTTTTGATTCACAGGTTGGAAACACTCTTTTTGTAGAATCTGTGAAGAAATATTTTGGACACCACAGAGGCCTGTAATGAAAAATTGAATATCCCTAGATAAAAATAAGAAAGAAGCTATCTGTGAAACTGCTTTGTGATGTATACATTAAGCTCACAGAATTAAATGTTAATTTGATTCAGCTCTTTGAAACACTGTTTTGGTAGATTCTGTGAAGGGACACTTTGGAGGGCAGTGAAGCCTATAGTGAAAAACTGAATATGACATGATATAAACTAGAAGGAAGCTATCTGTGAAAATATTTTGTGATGCATGGATTCATCTCACAGAGTTAAACTTTCCTTTTAGTTCAGTCATTTTCGTTTTCATTTCATTTTCATTTTCAGTCATTCAGAAATAATTTTTTGATAGAAACTGCAATGAGACATTTTGGGGTTCACTGAGTCCCACAGCGAGAAACTGAATAGCCCAACATAAAAACTAGAAAGAAAATATCTGTAAATCTACATTGTAATGTGTGCAGTCAGCTCACACAGTTAAAACTTTCCTCTGATTCATCAGGTTGGAAACACTCTTTTCGTAGAATCTGTGAAGAAACATTTCAGAGCCCACCGAGGCTGATACTGAAAAACCTTATATTTGTAGAAAAAAACTAGAAATAAGCTATATGTGAAACTACTTTGTGATGTGTGAGTTCAGCTTACAGAGTCAAACGTTATTTTGACTCAGAAGTTTGGAAATATCTTTTTCTAGAATCTGCAAAGGGACATTTCAAAGGGTATTGAGGCATATAGTGAAAAATTGAATATCATGCAACAAAATCTACAAAGAAGATATCTGTGAAACTGCGTTATGACGTGTGGATTCAGTTCACAGAATTACACCTTTCTTTTGATTCAGCAGGTTGGAAACATGCTTTTTGTAGAATCTGTGAAGGGACATTTCAGAGCCCTCTAGTCCTATAGTGAAAAACCAAATACGCCAATATAAAAACTAGGAAGACATTATCTATAAAGCTGCTCTCTGATGCGTGCATTCAGCTCACAGAGTTACACCTCTCTTTCTTGTTTCTTTTTTTTGTTTGTTTTTGAGATAGAGTTTTGCTTTTGTTTCCCAGGCTGGAGTGCCATGTCACGATCACACAGCAACTTCCGCCTTCCGGTTGCTAGTGATTCTTCTGTCTATGCCTCCCAAGTAGCTGGGATTACAGGTGCCCACAAGAATGTCCAACTAATTTTTTTTGTATTTTTGGTAGACACGGGATTTCACCATGTTGGCCAGGCTGATCTCAAACTCCTGCCCTCGTTATCCTCCTGCCTCAGCCTCCCAAAGTGCTGGGATAGCAGGCGTGGGCCACCACACGTGGCCTAAACCTTCCGTTTGATTCAGCAGTTTGGAAACACTTTTTGTAGAATCTGTGAAGGGATATTTCAGAGCTCACTGATGCTTATATTGAAAAACTGAATATCCCGCAATAAAAACAAGAAAGAAGTGGGCTGTGAAACTGCTTTGTGGTGTGTGCATACAGATAACTGAGTTAAATCTTGATTTGATTCAGCTATTTGGAAACACTATTTTTGTAGAATGTGCGAAGGGACATATTGGAGGGCGTTAAGATTATAGTGAAAACCAAATATACCTCGATACAAACTAGAAAGAAGCTATTTGTGAAACTGTGTTGTGATGCATTGATTAAACTATCAGAGTTAAACCTTTTTTTGATTTGGCATATTGGAAATCCTCATTTTGTAGAATCTGTGAAGCGACATTTTGGAGCCCACTTAGGCCTACAGAGAAAAACAGAATGTCCCTGGAAAAAAACTAGAAATAAGCTATCTGTGAAACTGCTTTCTGATGTGTAGATACAGCTCTAAGAGTTAAATTTTTCTATTGACTCAGCAGTTTGGAGAGACAGTTTTTGTAAAATCTATGAAGGGAAATTTTGGAGTGCAGTGAGACCTACAGTGAAAAACAGAATATCCCATGATAAAAACTATAAAGAAGCTATCTCTAAAACTGCTTTGTAATATGTGCATGCAGCTCACTGAGTTATGACTTTCTTTTCATTCAGAAGGTTAAAAACACTTTTTTTTGTAGTATCCTTGAGTGGACATTTTGGAGCCAACTGAGGACTTAGTGAAAAACAGAATATTCCTAGATAAAAACAAGAAAGAAGCTATCTGTGAAACTACTTGGTGAGTGTGGCTTCAGCTCATAGAGTTAAAGGTTCTCTTTAACTCAGCAGTTTGGAAACTTGTTTTTTGTAGAATCTGCAAAAGGACAATTTGGAGCGCAGTAAGGAATATTGTGAAAAATCAAATATCCCACGATAAAATCTATTAAAAAGCTATCTGTGAAACTGGTTTTTGATGTGTGAATTCAGCTTATGGAATTAAACCTATCTTTTGATTCTGAAGTTTGGTAACACACTTTTTGTAGAATCTACAAAGGGACATTTTAAAGCCCACTGGGGCCTAGAGTGAAAAACCATATACCCCCAGATAAAAACTAGAAAGAAATTTTATTTGAAACTGCTTTGAGATGTGTCAATTCAACTCACAGAGTTACACTTTACTTTTGATTAAGCAGTTTGGAAACACTTTCTGCAGCATTTGCAAAGGGACATTTCAAAGGGCATTGAGTCCTATTGTAAAAAACCTAATATCCCACAATAAAAACTAGAAAGAAGTTATTTGTGAAACTGCTTTGTGGTGCCTGTATTCAGCTCACAGAGTTGAACCTTCCTTTTGATTCAGCAGACCAGAAACACTCTTTTTGTAGAATCTGGGAAAGGACTATTCAGAGCACAATGATGCCTAGAGTGAAAAACTGAAACTCCAGGGATAAAAACTAGAAAGAAGGGTTCTGTGAAACTACTTTACTATGTGTGCATTCAGCTAACAAAGTTAAACCTTACTTTTGATTGAGCAGGCTGGAAACAATCTTTTTGTAGAATCTGGAAAGGGACATTTCAGAGTGCAATGAAGCCTTCAGCAAAAAACTGAATATCTCGTGATTAAACTAGAAACAAAGTATCTGTGAAAGTGCTTTTTGATGTGTGGATTCAGCTCACAGATAAATCATTCTTTTAACTCAGCCATTTGGAAAATCCCTTTTTGCAAAATCTTGAACAGACATTTTGGAGCAGTGACAGGCCTATAGTGAAAAATCAAATATCCATAGATAGAAACTAGAAAGAAACTACCTGTCAAACTGCTTTGCGATATGTGGATTCAGCTCACAGAGTTCAACCTTTGTTGTGATTCAACAGATCAGAAAATATGTTTTTGTAGAATCTGAGAAGAGACATTTCTGAGTGTTATAAAGCCCAAAGTGAAAAACTTCATATCCCATGATAAAAACCGGAAAGAAGTTATCTGTGAAACTGCTTTGTGATGTGTGCATTAAACTTACAGAGTTACACTGTACTTTTTATTCAGCAGTTTGAAACACTCTTTTTGTTTAATCTGCTAAGGGACATTCACAGCACACAAGATCTATCATAAAAAAACAAATATCTCTAGTAAACAACTAGAAAGAAACTATCTGTTAAATATCTTTGTAATGTGTTGATTCAGCTCACTGAGTTAAACCTTTCTATTAATTCAGCAGTTTTGAAACATTCGTTTTTGTAGGATCTGTGAAGGAACATTTCAGAGTTCAGTAAAACCTATAGTGAAACACTGAATATTCCATGATAAAAACTAGAATAAAGATGTCTCTGAAACTGCTTTATGATGTGTGGATTCAACTCAAAGAGTTAAACTTTTCTTTTGATTCAGCAGTTTGGAAACAATTTTTGTAGAATGTGCAAAAAGACATTTCGGAGCACAGAGAGAGACATACAGTGAAAAATGACATATCCCGTGATAAAAAGTAGAAAGATGTTATCTGTAAAACTGCTTTGTAATGTGTTGATGCAGCTTGCAAAGTTAAACCTTTCTTTTTATTCAGCAGGTTGAAAACACTCTTTTTGTAGAATCTGTGAAGAGACATTCCGGGGCCACTGAGGCCTATAGTGAATAACCAAACATACCAAGATAAAAATTTACAAAGAAGCCATCTGTGAAACTGCCTTGTTATGTGTACATTCAGCTCACAGAGTTAAAACTTTATTTTGATTCAGTAGATTTGAAACTTTATTTGTAGCATATGCGAAGGGATATTTCAGAGCCCACTATGACTACAGTGAAAAACCGAGTATCTGTAGACAAAAACTAGAAAGAAAATATCTGTGAACTTGCCTTGTGATGTCTGCATTCAGCTCACAGAGTTAAACCTTACTTCTGATTCAGCAGTTTAGAAACACTGTTTTTGCAGAATCTGCAAAGGGACATTTCAGAGCACAGTAAGGAATATAATGAAAAACAAAATATTTTGTAATAAAAAGTAGGAAGAATTTGTGGTGAAACTTTTTTGTGATTTCTGCATTCAGTTCACAGAGTTAAACCTTTCTTTTGATTCAGCAGTTTGGAAACACTCTTTTTCTAGAATCTACAAAGTGACATTTCAAAGCACAGTGACACCTATAGTAAAAAACCAAATATGCTGCAATAAAATCTAGAAAGAAGTTGTCTGTGAATCTGCTTTGTAAAGTGTAGATTCTGCTCACAGAATTAAACCTTTCACTTAAATCAGCAGTTTGGAAACATTCTCTTTATAGAATTTGTGAAAAAACGTTTCTGAGTCCTCCAGGCCTATAGTTAAAAGCTAGATATGCCTAGATTAAAAACTAGAAAGAAGCTATCTGAGAAACTGCCTCATGGTGTGTGTATTAAGCTCAAGGAGTTAAACTTTACTTTTGATGCAGCAGGTTGGAAACATTCTTTTTCTAGAATCTGCGAAGGGACATTTCAAAGCTCATTAGTACTACAGTGAAAAACTGAATATTCCTAGATACAAACTAGAAAAAAAGCTATCCGTGAAACTGCTTTGTGATGTATGCATTCAGCTCATAGAGTTAAAACTTTCTTTTGATTCAGCAGTTAGGTAACACTTATTTTCTAGAATATGTGAAGGGACATTTCAAAGCCCACAAGACCTATAGTGCAAAACCAAATAATTTTAGATGAAAACTAGAAAATAGTTACCTGTGAAACTGCTTTATGATGTGTGCACTCAGCTCACAGAGTTATACATTACTTTTGATTTAGCAGTTTGGAAACACTTTTTTTGTATAATCTCTGAAGGGACAGTTCAGAATGCAGTGAGGACTGCAGTGAAAAACTGAATATCTCATGATAAAAATTGGAACGAAGCTGTTTGTGAAAGTGTGTTTTCATGTGTGGATGCACTCACAGAGTTAACTCTTTCTTTTGATTCAGAAGTTTGGAAAAACTATTTTTGTAGAATCTGCAAAGGGACATTTCTGAGCACACTCAGGCTAATACGGATAAATGAAATACCTCGCAATAAAAACTATAAATTATCTGTGAAACTGCTTTGTGATGTGTGCATTCAGCTCACAGAGCTAAACCTTTCTTTTGATTTAGCGGTTTGGAAAAATTCTTTTTGTAGAATACACGAAGGGACATTACAAAGCCCACAGAGGCATATAGTGAAAAACCAAATATCTTCAAATAAAAAATAGAAAGAATCTATTTGTGATACTACTTTGTGATGTCTGCATTAAGCTTACAGCGTTAAACGTTTCTATTCATTCAGCAGATTGGAAACGCTCATTTTGTAGAATCTAAAAGGGGGCATTTCAGAGTGCAGTGAGGTCTACACTGAAAAGTCGAATACCCCATGATAAAAAATAGAAAGAAGCTATCTCTAAAACTGCTTTGTGATATGTGCATTCGGCTTACAGAGTTAAAATTTTCTTTTGATGCAGCAGTTCAGAAACATTCTCTTTGTAGAATCTGCCAAGCCACATTTCAAATCACAGTGAGTCCTATAGTAAAAAATCAAGGATCTCACAATAAAAATAGAAAGAAGCTCCTTGTGAAACTGCTTTGAAATATGTGCATTCAGCTCACAGAGTTAAACCTTTTTTTGATTCAACAGTTTGCAAATGCTCTTTTTGTAGAATCAGCAAAGAAATATTTCAGAGCAAACTGAGCCCTCTAGTGAGAAACTGAATATTCCGTGATAAAAACTAATCAAATTGCTTTTTAACGCCCGCATTCAGTTCACAGAGTAAAACAATCCTAATGATTCAGCAGGTTGGAAACACTCTTTTTGTAGAATCTACAAAAGACATTTCAAAACTTACAAAAACCGATGGTGAAAAACCAAATATCTCACCATAAAAACTAGAAAGTAGCTTTTTGTGAAACTGCTTTGTGATATGTGGATTTAGTTCAGAGAGTTCATCCTTTCTTTTCAGCAGGTTAGAAACAAATTTTTGTGGAATCTACCAAGGGACATATCAGAGCTCACAGAGGCCTTTACAGAAAAATTGAATATCCCATGCTAAAAACTACACAAAAGCTATCTAAAACTTCTATGTAATGTGTGGATTCAGCTCACAGAGTTAAACAATTCTTTTGATTCAACAGGGTAGAAACACTCTAGTTGTAGAATCTGTGTATCTCAAAGCCCACTGAGGCCTATAACGAAATACAAAATTTCTTGTGATAAAAACTATAAAGAAGCTATTTATGAAACTTCTTTGAGGTGTGTGAATTAAGCTCACAGAGTTAAACCTTTCTTTTGATTCAGCATTTTGGGAACACTGTTTTTGTAGAATCTGTGAAGGGACATTTCAAATCCCAATGAGGCCTGTAGATAAAAAGCAAATATCCTACAAGGAAAGCTAGAAAGAATCTGTGAGTGAAACTGCTTCCTGATGTGTGGGTTCAGCTCAAAGATTTAACCTTTCCTTTGCTTTAGCAGGTTGAAAGCACTCTTTTTGTATAAACTACAAAGTGACATTTGGGAGGAAACTGAGGCCTATAATGAAAAAACAAATATCCCACCGTAAAAACTACAAAGAAGCTATCTGTGAAACTGCTTTGTGATTAGTGCATTCAGCTCACAGAGAGAAACCATTCCTTTGATTAATCAGGTTGGAAACACTCTTGTTGAATCTGTGAAGTGACATTTCAGAGTCCACTTAGGTCTATGTAAGAAACCAAATATCCCACGATAAAAATTTGAAAACAGCTATCTGAAACTTCTTCGTGGTGTATGGATTCAGCTCACAGAGATAAATCTTTCTTTTGATTCAGCAGTTTGGAAACACTATTTTTTTTAGAATCTGTGAAGGGACATATTGGAGCCCACTGAGGACTACTGTGACAAACAGAATAACCCACTATAATAACTACAAATAAGCTATCTGTGGAACTGTTTTGTAATTTGTGGATTCAGTTAGCAGAATAAAAACTTTTCTTTGATTTAGCAGGTTTGAAACATGCCTTTTGTAGAATCTGTAAAGGGACATTTCACAGCCCATTGCCGTCTATAGTGAGAAACCAAATATCCCGCAATACAAACTAGAGAGAAAGTATATGTGAATGTGGTTTGTGACGTGTGCATTCAGCTCACAGAGTTAAACACTTCTTTTGATTCAGCAGGTTGGAAATACTCGTTTGTGGAACCTGTGAAGGAGCATTTCAGAGCCCATTGAAGCCTGTAGTGAAAAACAGAATATCTTGTGATAAGAATAAGAAAGAAGCTACCTGTGAAACTCATATGTGAGGTGTGCATTCAGCTTACAGAGTTAACCCTTTCTTTAGATTCAAGAAGTTGGAAACACTCTTTTTTGTAGAATCTCCAAAGGGACATTCAGAGTTCCTTGATGCCTATAGTGAAAAATTAGATACAGCACCAGAAAACTTAGAAAGGACCTATCTGTGAAACAGCCTTGTGACGTATGAATAAAACCCACATAGCTAAACCTTTCTTTTGATTCAGTATGTTTGAAATACTCTTTTTTACAATCTGCAA
>NC_044557.1:123716202-123771500 GCF_007565055.1 Rhinopithecus roxellana | reverse complement strand
TAAAAACGGCGACACAAGCCCTTTTCCAGAAACTGCTTTTGGTGTGTGAATTCATCTCTGAGTTACACATTGCTTTCATTGAGAAGTTTGCTAAACTGTTTTTGCAGATCTGCAATAGATATAGGGAGCATTGAGGCCCGTATTTAAAAAGGAAATATTCCTCGCTAAAAAGAAAAAGAAGATTTCTGAGAACTGTTTTGGTGATATGAATTCATCACACATGTTACAACTCTCTTTCATGGAGGCATTTGCTACATTGTATTTGTGTAATATCTGAGAAGACATATTTGGATCGCTTTGAAGCCTATGGTACAAAGGAAATATCATCAGATAAAACTAGAAAAGGTTTGAGAAACTGCTTTGTGATGAGTGTATTCCTCACAAGATACACTTTTCATAATTGAGCATTTGCTACACTGTTTTATGGAATCTGCCATGGGATATTCCAAGGCTGAGTCCTACGATAAAAAATAATTATCCTTAGATAAAAACTGGAGAGAAGCTTCTGGAAACTCTTTGTGATGTGTGATTCTCTCACAGAGCTACAACCACTTTTCATTGGAGAAGTTTTCTAACAATATTTTCCGAGGAATCGCAATGAAGATATAGGCAGCGATTGAGGCCTGTGCAAATGGAATATCCCAGATAAAAACAGAAAGAAGCTTTCTGAGAAACTGCTTGTATGTGAATTCATCTCAAGAGTTACACACTCTTTGTGGAGCCGTGGCTAGCACTGTTTTTGTGGAATCGAGAAGGATATTTTGGATTCTTTGAAGCCTATGTGGACAAGGAAATATCCTAGATAAAACTAGAAAGAAGCTTTCTGAGAAACTGCTTTGTGATGTGTAATTCATCTCACAGATTACACACACCATTTTCGGTGAGGAGTTTGCTAGCACTGTTTTTGTGGAATCTCAGGAGTGATATCTTTGATAGCATATGAATCCTATGGTGAGAAATGAAATATCTCAGATAAAAACTGGAGAGGTGCCTCTCAGAAACGCTTGTTGTGTGTTTGTGGTGAATTCATCCAGGATACTCATTGCTTTCATTGAGAGTTTTGCTAACACTTTTTCGCAGGATCTGCAATGAGATATACAGAAGCCATGAGGCCGTGTTTAAAAAGGAAATATCCTTGGATAAAAAGAAAGAGAAGCTTTCGAGAACAGCTTTTGTATCTGTGAATTCATACACAGAGTAGGAAACATCCTCAGATAATATCTAGAAAGAAGTTTTCTGAGATATTGCTTTTTGACGTCTGAATTCATCTCACAGTGTCACACTTCTCTTTCGTGGAGCCCTTGACTAACCCTGTTTTTGTGGAATATGAGAATTGATGTTTTGGATGGCTTTGAAGCCTATGTTGACAAAGGAAATATCCTCAGATAAAAACTAGAAATACTTTTTCTGAGAAACTGCTTTGTGACGTGTGAATTCATCTCACAGAGCTATGGCACTCTTTCCCTTGAGAAGTTTCCTAACAATATTTTCACGGAATCTGCAATGAGATGCATGGGAGCGCATTGAGGCCTGAAGTATCCTCAAATAAAAACAAAAAAGAAGCTTTCTAAGAAATTGCTTTGTGATGTGTGAATTCATCTCACAGAGATACACTACTCTTTCATGGAGCTGTTTGCTAGCACTGTCGTTGTGGAAGCTTTCTGAGAAACTGCTTTGTGATGTGTGAATTCATCTCACAGATATACACTACTCTTTCATGGAGCTGTTTGCTAGCACTGTCGTTGTGGAATCTGAGAAGGGATATTATTTATTACTTTGAAGCCTATGGTGACAAAGGAAATATCCTCAGATAAATTCCAGAAAGAAACTTTCTGACACACTGCTTTGTGATGTGTGAATTCATCTCACAGTGTTACGCAACCCTTTCAAGTAGCAGTTTGCTAGCACTGTTTTTGTGGAATCTGAGAAGGGATATTTTGGATTGCTTTGATGCCCTTGGTAACAAAGGAAATATCCTCAGATAAAAACTAGAAAGAATATTTCTGAGAAAGTGCTTTGTGAGTTGTGAATTCATCTCACAGAGTTACATCACTCTTTCCTGGAGAAGATTGCTAGCAGTTTTTTTGTGGAATCTCAGATATGATATTTTGGATAGCATTGAAATCCATGGTGAAAAAATGAAATATCCTCAGATATAAACTGGAGAGAAGCCTTCTCAAAATCTGCTTTGTGGTGTGTGAATTCATCTCACAGACTTACATCATTAGTTTCATTGAGAAGTTTGCTAACACTGTTGTCACAGAATCTGCATTGAGACACACTGGGGCACCTTGAGGCCTGAAATATCCTCAGATAAAAGCAAGAAAGAAGCTTTCTGAGAAACTACTTTGTGATGTGTGAATTCATCTCACAGAGTTACACTACACTTTCATGGAGCACTTTGTAAACACTATTTTCACGGAATCTGCAATGTGATAATAGGGAGGGCATGGAGCACTATGGTGAAAACCGAAATATCATCTGATAAAAGCTAGAAAGAAGGTTTCTGAGAATCTGCTCTGTGATGTGTGAATTCATCTCACAAAGTTACACCATTCTTTCCATGGAGCAGTTTACTAACAGTTTTCATTTAATCTGCAGTGGGATATTGTGAGCACAATGAGTACTATAGTGATAAAAGAAATATACTCAGATAAAAGCTGGAGAGAAGCCTTCGGAGAAACTGCTTTGTGGTGTGTGAATTCATCTCACAGTGTTACAGCAGTCTTTCGTGGAGCTATTTGCTAGCACTGTTCTTGTGGAGTATGAGAAGGGATATTTCAATGGCTTTTAAGCCTATAGTGACAAAGGAAATATCCTCAGATAAAAATTAGACAGGAACTTTCTGAGAAACTGCATTGTGATGTGTGAATTTATCTCACAGAGTTGCACAATTATTTTCCTTCAGAAGTTTGCTGACATTGTTTTTGCCAAATCTGCAAACAGATATAAGGTAGTGCATGGAGGCCTGTGTTTAAATAGGAAATATCTTCAGATAAAAACAGGAAGGAAGCTTTCTGAGAAACTGCTTTGTGATGTGAGAATTCATCTCACAGGGTTTCACCTTCCTTTTTATGGAGCAGTTTACTAACACGGTTTTCGTTTAATCTGCAATGGGATATTGGGAGCACATTGAGTGCTGTGGTGAAAAAGGAAATATACTCAGATAAAAACTGGAGAGAAGCCTTTGGAGAAATTGCTTTGTGATGTGTGAATTCATCTCACAGAGTTACACCATTCTTTCATTGAGCAGTTTGCTAACACTAGCTTCGTGGAATCTGCAATGGAATATACGGGAAGGCATTGAGGTCGATGGTGAAAAAGGAAATGTCCTCAGATAAAAACTTGAAAGAAACTTTCTGATATACTGCTTTCTGATGTGTGAATTCATCTCACAGAGTTACACCAATCTTTCACTGAGCTGTTTGCTAGCACTGTTTTTGTGGAATCTGAGAAGCTTATTTCTGATCGCTTTGCATCCTACCATGACAAAGAAAATATCCTCAGATAAAAACTGGAAACAAACTTTCTGAGAATCTGCTTTATGATATCTGAATTCATCTCACAGAGTTACACCATTCTTCTCATGGAGCAGTTTGTTAGCACTTCTTCTGTGGAATGTGAGAAGGGATATTTTGGATTGCTTTGAATCCCAGGGTGAAAAAGGAATTATCCTTTGATAAAAACTAGAAAGAAGCTTTCTGGAAAACCGCTATGTGATGTGTGAATACATTTCACAGAGTTACACCATTCTTTCACGAAGTCGTTTGCTAGCACTGTTTTTGTGGAATCTGAGAAGTGATATATTTGATCCTTTTGATGCCTAGGTTGACAAAGGAAATATCTTCAGATAAAAACTAGAAAGAAGTTTTCTGAGAAACTGCTTTGTGATATGTGAATTCATCTCACAGAATTACATTACTCTTTCATTAAGCCGTTTGCTAGCACTGTCTTTGTGGAATCTGAGAAGGGATATTTTTGACCGCTATGAAGCCTATGGTGGCAAAGCAAATATTCTCAGATAAAAACCAGGAAGAAGTTTTCTGAGAAACTGCTTTGTGACGTGTGAATTTATCTCACAGAGTTACACAACTCTTTCGTGGACCTGTGGCTAGCACTGTTTTTGTGGATCCTGAGAAGTGATATTTTGGATTGCTTTGAAGCCTATGTTGACAAAGGGCATATCCTCATATAAAAACTAGAAAGTAGCTTTCTGAAAAAATGCTCTGTGATGTGTGAATTCATCTCACAGAGTTACACCACTCGTTCATGGAGGAGTTTGCTAGCACTGTTTCTGTGGAATCACAGAAGTGGTATTTTGGATAGCATAGAATCCTATGGTGAGAAAAGAAATATTCTCAGATAAAAACTGGACAGATGCCTTCTCAGAAACTGCTTTGTGGTGCGTGAACTCATCTCACAGGGTCACACCATTCCTTTCATTGAGAAGTTTGTTAACACTATTTTCACAGAATCTGCAAAAAGCTATACGGGAGTGCATTGAGGCCCGTGTTTAAAAAGGAAATATCTTCGGATAAAAAGAAGAAAGAAGCTTTCTGAGAAACTGTTTTGTGATGTGAGAATTCATCACACAGAGTAACACTACTCTTTCATGGAGCGGATTTCTAGCACTGTTTTTGTGGAATCTGCGGAGGGGATATTTTTGATCGTTTTGAAGCCTAAAGTGACAAAGGAAATATCCTCAGATAAAAACCAAAAAGAAGCTTTTTGAGAAACTGTTTTGTGATGTTTGAATACATCTCACAATGCTACACAATTCTTTCATGGAGCCATTTGCTAACGCTGTTTTTATGGAATCTGAGAAGGTATATTTTTTATCGCTTTGAAGTCATTGGTGACAAAGGAAATATGCTCAGATGGAAACTAGAAAGAAGTTTTCTGAGAAACTGCTTTGTGAAATATGGATTCATCTCACAGAGCTACACCACACTTTCATGGAGGAGGTATCTTGCAGTGTTTCTGTGGGATCTCAGATGTGATATTTTGGATAGCATTGAATCCCATGGTGAAAAATGAAATATCCTCAGATAAATACTGACAAGAAGCCTTCTGAGAAACTGCTTTGCGGTGTGTGAATTCATCTCACAGAGTTACACCATTGCTTTCATTGAGAAGTTTGCTCACACATTTATGGCAGAAGCAGCAGTGAGGTATACGGGAGCGAATTGAGACCCGTGTTGAAAAAGGAAATATCTTCGGATAAAAGGAGGAAAGAAGCTTTCTTAGAAACTCCTTTGTGATGTGTGAATTCATCTCACAGAGTTACACTAGTCTTTCATGGAGAAGTTTGCTAGCACTGTTTTTGCGGCATCTGAGAAGTGATATTTTGGATCCCTTTGAAACATATGGTGACAAAGGAACTATAATCAGATAAAAACTAGAAGGGTGTTTCCTGTAAAAGTGCTTTGTGATGTGCATATTCGTCTCACAGAGTTACACCATTCTTTCATTGAGCAGTTTGCTAACATTATTCTCGTGGAATCTGCTATGGTGTACACTGGAGTGCATTAAGCCCGATGGTGAAAAAGGAAAGTCCTCAGATAAAACTTGAAAGAAGCTTTCTGAGAAACTTCTTTGTGATATGTGAATTCATCTCACAGAGTTACAGCAATCTTTCATGGAGCCGTTTGCTAGCACTGTTTTTGTGGAATGTGAGAAGGGACATTTCTGATTGCTTTGAAGCCTATGATGACAAAGGAAATATTCTCAGAAAAAAACTAGAAAGAATCTTCCTAAGAAACTGTTTTGTGATGCTGAATTCATCTCACAGAGTTACACTACTTTTTCATGGAGCAGTTTACTAGCACTGTTTCTGTTTAATCTGAGAAGGGATATTTCAGATCCCTTTGAAGCCTATGGTGACAAAGGAAATATCCTCATATAAATGCTAGAAAGAAGATTCTTGAGAAACTACTTTCGGAAGTGTGTATTCATCTAACAAAGTTGCAACATTCTTTTCCTGGAACAGTTTACCACCATTGTTTTCCTTTAATCTGCAATGGGATATTGTGAATGCAATGAGTGCTATGGTGAAATAGGAAATATCCTCAGATAAAAAATGGAGAGAAGCCTATGGAGTAACTGCTTTGTGATGTATAAATTCATCTGACAGAGGTACACCATTCTTTCACTGAGCAGTTTGCTATCACTATTTTGGTGTTATCTGCAATGGGATATTCGGGAGGGCATTGAGGCCAATGGTGAAAAAGGAAATATCCTCAGATAAATACTTGAAAGAAGCTTTCTGAGAAACTGCTTTGTGATGTGTGAATTCATCTCACACAGTTCCACCATTCCTTTCATGGGGCAGTTTGGTAGCACTGTTTTTGTGGAATCTGAGCAGGAATACTTTGAATCGCTTTGAAGCCCATGGTGGAAAAGGAAATATCATCATCTGAAAACTAGAAAGAGGTTTTCTGAGAAACTGAAGAGAAGCCTTCTGAGAATCTGCTTTGTGACGGGTGAATTCACCTCAAAGAGTTACACCATTCTTTTCAAGGAGCAGTTTACTAACACTGTTTTAGTGGAATCTGCAATTGGATATTTCGAGCTCATTGAATAGTATTGTGAAAAATTAAATACCCATAAAAACTGGAGAGAATCTTCGGAGAGGCTACTTTGTAATGTGTGAATTCATCTCACAAAGTTACACCATTCTTTTCATTGAGAAGTTTGCTAACACTGTTTTCACAGAATCTCCAAGGGGATATTCAGGAGCGCTTTGAGGACTATGGTGAAAAAGGAAATATCCTCAGATGAAAACAAGAAAGAAGCTTGCTGAGAAACTGTTTTATATTGTGTGAATTCTTCTCACAGAGTTACAACTTTCTTTACGTTGAGCAGTTTGCTAACACTAATTGTATTGAATCTGCAATGGGATATTCTGGAGTGCATTGAGGCCAATGGTGTCAAAGACTATATCTTCAGTAAAAACTCAAAGAAAGCTTTCTGAGAAACTGCTTTGTGATGTGTGAATTCATCATGAAGAGATACAATTCACTAATGGAGCAATTTGGTAGCACTGTTTCTGTGGAATCAGAGAAGGGATACTGTGGATCACTTTAAAGCCTATGGTAACAAAGGAAATAACCTGAAATAATAACAAAAGAAGATTTCTGAGAAAGTGCTTTGTGATGTGTGGATTCGTCTCACATAGTTACACCTTTCTCTTCATTGAGGTGTTTACTAACACTGTTTTTGTGGAATCTGCAAAGGGATACTCGGGAGTACATTTCAGCTTTTTGTGAAAAAGGAAATAACATCAGATAAAAACTGGAGAGAAGCCTTCTGAGAAACTTCTTTGTGAATTTACACATCGCTCCCTAATATCCCATTGCAGATTCTGTGAAAAAACTGTTAGAAAACTGCTCAATGAAAAGAAACGTGTAACTCTGTGAGATGAATTCACACATCACAAAGCAGTTTATCAGAAAGCTTTTTTCTAGTTTTTATCTTAGGATATTTCCTTTTCCCCCAAAAGACTCAAAGCAATCAAAAATATCCGTCTCAGAGTCCACAAAAACAGTGCTAGCAAATGGCTCTATGAAAGAGTGGTGTACGTTAGTGAGATGAATTCACATGCCATAAAGCAATTTCTCAGAAGCTTCTTTCTAGTTTTTATTAGAGGATATTTCCTTTTTCACTATGGGCTTCAATTCGATGCAAAACATCCCTTCTCAGGTTACACAAAATCAGTGCTACTAAACTGCTCCATGAAAAGACTTGCATAAGTTTCTGAGATGAATTCATACATCACAAAGCAGTTTCTCAGAAAGCTTCTTTCTAGTTTTTCCTCTTAGGATATTTCCTTTTCCACCATAGACCTCAATCCTCTGGAATATAAAATTGTAGATACTGCAAAAAGAGTGTTAGCAAACATCTCAATGAAAGAATGGTGTAACACTCTGACATGTATTCACACATCACAAGCAGTTTCTCTGAAGGCTTCTCTCCAGTTTTTATCTGAGGATATTTCCTTTCTCACCATAGGACTCAATGTCTTTGTAATATCCCATTACGGATTCCATGAAAACAGAGTTAGCAAACTGCTCCATGTAAAGAAAGATGTAACTCTGGGAGGCGAATTCATACATCACAAAGCAGTTTCTCAGAAAGCTTCTTTATAGTTTTTGTCTGAGGATTTTTCCTTTTACACCATGGGCTTCAGTGCGATCCAAAACATCCCTTCTCAGATATCAAAGAAGCAGTGCTACCAAACTGCTCCATGGAAAGAATGGTGTACCTCTGTGAGATTAATTGACACATCACAAAGCAGTTTCTCAGAAAGGCTCTTTCTAGTTTTCATGTGAGTTTATGCCCTTTTTCACCATGGTCTTCAATGCAATCCAAAATATCACTTCTCAGATTCCACAAAAACAGTGCTAGCAAACTGCTTCATGAAAGAGTAGTGTAACTCTGTGAGATGAATTCACACATCACAAAACAGATTTTAAGAAAGCTTCTTTCTAGTTTTTATCTGAGGACATTTCCTTTGTCATCAGATGCTTCTAAGTGATCCAAAATATTCCTTCTCAGATGAGGCAAAAACAGGGCTAACAAACTGCTCCATGAAAAGAAAGGTGTAACTCTGTGACATGAATTCACGTATCACAAAGCAATTTCTCAAAAGACTTCTCCCCAGTTTTTTCCTGAAGACATTTCCTTTTTCACCATACGACTCAATACTTTCAGAATATTATATTGCAGATTCCACGAAAACAGAGTTAGCAAACTGCTCCAGGAAACATTGGTGTAACTCTGTGAGATGTACTCCCTCATGACAAGCAGTTTTTCAGAAAGTTTCTTTGTAGCTTTTATCTGAGGATATTCCCTTTATCACCATGGGCTTCAAAGCTATTCAAAATATACCTTCTCTGATTCCGTAAAACTAGTGCTACCATAGAGCTCCATGAAAAGAAAGGTGTAACTCTGTAAGACGAATTCACATAACACAAAGCAGTTTCTCAGAAAACTTCTTTCTAGTTTTTATCTAAGGAAATTTCCTTTTTCATCATAGGCCTCAACGCAATCCCGAACATCAAATTGCAGTTTCTGTGAAAACAGTGCTAGCAAACTGTTCAAAGAAAGAATGGTGCAACTTTGTGAGATGAATTCACACATCACAAAGCAGTTTCTCTGAAGGCTTCTATCCATTATTTATCTGCGGATATTTCTCTTTTCACCATAGCAGTAAATGCTCTCATAATATCCCATTGCAGATTCCATGAAAACAGTGTTAGCAACCTGCTCAATAAACAGAAAGGTGCAACTCTGTGAGATGGATTCACACATCACAAGCAGTTTCTCAGAAAGCTTCTTTCTTCTTTTGTCTGAGGATATTTCCTTTTTACACGCAGGTCTCAATGCACCCCGGAAATCTCATTGCAGATTCCGTGAAAACAGTGTTAGCAAACTACTCAATGAAAACAGTGATGTACCTCTGTGAGATGAATTCACACATGACAAAGCAGTTTCTCATAAGGCTTCTCCCTATTTTTTTTTATCAGGAATACTTCATTTTTCACCATAGGACTCAATGCCCTTGGAATAACCCCAGGCAGTTTCCATGAAAACACTGTAAGCAAACTGCTCAATGTAAAGAAAGGTGTGACTCTCTGCAATGAATTAACACATCAAAAAACAGTTCTTCAGAAAGCTTCTTTCTAGTTCTTATATGGGAATATTTCCTTTGTCACCATAGGCTTCAAAGAGATCCAAAATATCCCTACTCAGATTCCATAAAAACAGGGCTAGCAAACTGCTCCATGAAAGAGTAGTGTAACTCTGTGAGATGAATTTACACATCACAAAGGAGTTTCTCAGAAAACCTCTTTCTTGTATTTATCCGAGGTTATTTCCTTTTTAAATACAGGCTTCATTGCCCTCCCATATATCAAGTTGCAGATTCCAAGAAAACAATGTTAGCAAGCTTCTCAATGGAAGAACGATGTAACTCTGTGACATGTATTCACACATCACAAAGGAGTTTCTCCGAAGGCTTCTGTCCAGTTTTTATCTGAGGATATTTCCTTTTTCACCGGAGCACTTGATGCGCTCACAATATCCCATTGCAGATGAAAAGAACGGTGTAACTTTGTGAGATGAATACAAACATCACAAAGCAGTTTTTCAGAAAGCTTCTTTCTAGTTTTTATTGGAGGATATTTCCTTTTTCACCATGGAATTTAACACAATTCAAAATATCCCTTCTCAGATTCCACAAAAGCAGTGCTATAAACTGCTCCATGAAAAGAATGATGTAACTCTTTGAGATAAATTGACACATCACAAAGCAGTTTCTGAGAAAGCTTCTTTTTAGGGTTCATATGGGGATATTTCCTTTGTCACCACAGGCTTTAAAGTGATCTGAAATATCCCTCCCTCAGATTCCACAAAAACAGTGCTAGCAAACTGCTCCATGAAAGAGTAGTGTAACTCTGTGAGATGAATTCCCATGTCACAAAGCAGTTTCTCAGAAAGCTTGTTTCCAGTTTTTCTCTGAGATATTTCCTTTGTCATGATAGGATTCAAAGCTATCAGAAATGTCCCTTCTCGGATTCCACAAAAACAGTGTTAGCAAACGGCTCCATGAAATATTGGTGTAACTTCGTGAGATGAATTCACACATCACAAAGCAGTTTCTCAGAAAGCTTCTTTCAAGTTTTTATCTGAGGACTTTTCTTTTCACCCTTGGGGTCAATGCCCTCCCGAATACGCCATAGCAGATTTCACGAAAATAGTGTTAGCAAACTGTTCAATGGAAGAATGGTGTAGCTCTGTGAGACGAATACATACATTACAAAGCAGTTTCTCAGAAAGATTCTTTCTAGTTTTTATCTGAGGATAGTTTCCTTTGTCACCACAGGCTTCAAAGTGATCCAAAATATCCCTTTTCAGATTCCACAGAAACAGTGCTAGCAACCTGATGCATGAAAGAGTAGTGTAACTCTGTAACATGAATTCACACATCACAAATCAGTTTCTCAGATGGCTTGTTTCCAGTTTTTATCTGGGGATATTTCCTTTTTCACCATGGGCTTAAATGCAAACCAAAATATCCCTTCTCAGATTCAACAGAAACAATGCTAACAAACTGCTCCATGAAAAAAATGGTGTAGGTCTGTGAGATGAATTCACACATCACAAAGCAGTTTGTCGGAAAGCTTCTTTCCAGTTTTTATCTGAGGATATTTCCTTTGTCAGCATGGGTTTCAAAGCGATCAAAAATATCATTTCTCAGATTCCACAAAAGCAGGGCTAGCAAACTGCTCCATGGAAGAGTAGTGTAACTCTGTGTGATGAATTCACACATCAGAAAGCAGTTTCTCAGAAAGCTTCTTTTAAATTTTCATCTGAGGATATTTTCTTTTTCACCATAGGCCTCAATGCCCTCCAGAATAACCCATTGCAGGAAAATAGTGTCAGCAACTGCTCAATGAAAGAATGGTGTAACCCTGTGAGATGAATACACACATCACAAAAGAGATTCTCAGAAAGCTGCTTTCTAAATTTTATCTAAGGATATTTCCTTTGTCACCATAGGGTTCAAAGCAATCCAAAATATCCCTTCTCAGATTCCACAGAAACAGTGCTAGCAAATTGATCCGTGAAAGAGTAGTGGAACTCTGTGAGATGAATTCACACATCAAAAAGCAGTTTCTCTGATGGCTTGTTTCCAGTTTTTATCTGAGGATATTTCCTTTGCCATGGTAGGATTCAATGCATTCAGAAACGTCCCTTCTAGGTACCCCAAAATCAGTGCTGGCAAACGGCTCTATGAAAGATTTGTGTAACTCTGTGAGATGAATTCACACATCACAATGCAGTTACTCTGAAGGCTTCTCTCCAGTTTTTATCTGAGTATATTTCCTATTTCACCATAGCACTCATTGCGCTAGCAATATCCCATTGCAGATTAAAGGAAAACAATGTTACTAAACTGCTCCAGGAAAAGAACTTTGCAAGTTTGTGAGATGACTACACACATCACACAGCAGTTTCTCAGAAAACTTCGTTCTAGTTTTTCAATGAGGATATTACTTTTGTCCCACAAGCTTCAAGCAATCCAAAATATCCCTTCTCAGATTCCACAAAAATAGTGCTAGCAATCTGCAACAGGAAAGAGTTGTGTAACTCTGTGAAATGAATTCACACATCACAAAGCTGTTTCTCAGAAAGCCTCGTCCCAGTTTATATCGAAGGATATTTCCTTTTTCACCATGGGATTCAAAGCAATCTGAAATATCCCTTCTCAGATTCCACAAAAGCAGTGCTGACAAACTGCTCCATGAAAAGGGTGGTGTAACTCTGTGAGATGAATTCACACATCACAAAGCAGTTTCTCAGAAAGCTTCCTACTAGTTTTTATCTGATTATATTTCCTTTGTCACCATAGGCTTCAAAGCAATCGAAATGTACCTTCCCAGATGCCACAAAAGCAGTGCTAGCAAACGGCTCCATGAGAGAGTAGTGTAACTCTGAGATGAAATCACACATCACTAATGAGCTTCTCAGAAAGCTTGTTTCCAGTTTTTTTAAAAAAATTATTTTTTTAATTATTATACTTTAAGTTCTAGGGTACATGGGCATAAGGTGCAGGTTTGTTACATATGTATACTTTTGCCATGTTGGTGTGCTGCACCCATCAACTCGTCAGCACCGATCAATTCGTCATTTATATCAGGTATAACACCCCAATGCATATAACTCCCCCCTCCCTCCTCCCCATGATAGGCCCTGGTGTGTGATGTTCCCTTTCCCAAGTCCAAGTGATCTCATTGTTCAGTTCCCACCTATGAGTGAGAACATGTGGTGTTTGGTTTTCTCTTTTGTGATAGTTTGCTAAGAATGATGGTTTCCAGCTGCATCCATGTCCCTACAAAGGACGCAAACTCATCCTTTTTCATGGCTGCATAGTATTCCATGGTGTATATGCGCCACATTTTCTTAATCCAGTCTGTCACACATAGACATTTGGGTTGATTCCAAGTCTTTGCTATTGTGAATGGTGCCACAATAAACATACATGTTCATGTGTCTTTATAGCAGCATGATTTATAATCTTTTGGGTATATACCCAGTAATGGGATGGCTGGGTCATATGGTATTCCTAGTTCTAGACCCTTGAGGAATCGCCATACTCTTTTCCACAATGGTTGAACCAGTTTACAATCCCACCAACAGAGTAAAAGTGTTCCTATTTCTCCACATCCTCTCCAGCACCTGTTGTTTCCTGACTTTTTAATGATTGCCATTCTATCTGGTGTGAGATGGTATCTCATTGTGGTTTTGATTTGCATTTCTCTGATGGCGAGTGATGATGAGCATTTTTTCATGTGTCTGTTGGCTGTATGAATGTCTTCTTTTGAGAAATGTCTGTTCATATCCTTTGCCCACGTTTTGATGGGGTTGCTTGTTTTTTTCTTGTAAATTTGTTTGAATTCTTTGTAGATTCTGGATATTAGCCCTTTGTCAGATGAGTAGATTGCAAAATTTTCTCCCATTCTGTAGGTTACCTGTTTATTCTGATGGTAGTTTCTTTTGCTGTGCAGAAGCCCTTTAGTTTAATGAGATCCCATTTGTCAATTTTGGCTTTTGCTGCCGTTGCTTTTGGTGTTTTAGACATGAAGTCCTTGCCCAGGCCTATGTCCTGAATGGTACTACATAGGTTTTCTTCTAGGGTTTTTATGGTATTAGGTCTAACATTTAAGTCTCTAATCCATCTTGAATTAATCTTCGTATAAGGAGTAAGGAAAGGATCCAGTTTCAGCTTTCTACTTATGGCTAGCCAACTTTCCCAGCACCATTTATTAAATAGGGAATCCTTTCCCCATTTCTTCTTCTCTCAGGTTTGTCAAAGATCAGATGGCTGTAGATGTGTGGTATTACTTCTGAGGACTCTGTTCTATTCCATTGGTCTATATCTCTGTTTTGGTACCAGTACCATGCTGTTTTGGTTACTGTAGCCTTGTAGTATAGTTTGAAAACAGGTAGCATGACGCCTCCAGCTTTGTTCTTTTGACTTAGGATTGTCTTGGCAATGCGGGCTCTTTTTTGGTTCCATATGAACTTTAAAGCAGTTTTTTCCAATTCTGTGAGGAAACTCATTTGTAGCTTGATGGGTATGGCATTGAATCTTTCAATTACCTTGGTCAGTATGGCCATTTTCACGATATTGATTCTTCCTATCCATGAGCATGGTATGTTCTTCCATTTGTTTGTGTCCTCTTTGATTTCACTGAGCAGTGGTTTGTAGTTCTCCTTGAAGAGGTCCTTGACATCCCTTGCAAGTTGGATTCCTAGGTATTTTATTCTCTTTGAAGCAATTGTGAATGGAAGTTCATTCCTGATTTGGCTGTCTGTTTGTCTGTTACTGGTGTATAGGAATGCTTGTAATTTTTGTACATTAATTTTGTATCCTGAGACTTTGCTGAAGTTTCTTATCAGCTTAAGGAGATTTTGGGCTGAGGCAATGGGGTTTTCTAAATATACAATCATGTCATCTGCAAACAGGGACAGTTTGATTTCTTCTTTTCCTAACTGAGTACCCTTTATTTCTTTCTCTTGCCTGATTGCCCTAGCCAGAATTTCCAACACTATGTTGAATAGGAGTGGTGAGAGAGGGCATCCCTGTCTTGTGCCAGTTTTCAAAGGGAATTTTTCCAGTTTTTGCACATTCAATAAGATATTGGCTGTGAGTTTGTCATAAATAGCTCTTATTATTTTGAGGTACGTTCCATCAATACCGAATTTATTGAGCGTTTTTAGCATGAAGGGCTGTTGAATTTTGTCAAAAGCCTTTTCCGCATCTATTGAGATAATCATGTGGTTCTTGTCTTTGGTTCTGTTTATATGCTGGATTACGTTTATTGATTTGCGAATGTTGAACCAGCCTTGCATCCCAGGGATGAAACCCACCTGATGATGGTGGATAAGCTTTTTGATGTCCTGCTGAATCCAGTTTGCCAGTATTTTACTGAGGATTTTTGCATCGATGTTCATCAGGGATATTGGTCTAAAATTCTTTTTTTTGTTGTGTCTCTGCCAGGCTTTGGTATCAGGATGATGTTGGCCTCATAAAATGAGTTCGGGAGGATTCCCTCTTTTTCTATTGATTGGAATAGTTTCAGAAGGAATGGAACCACCTCCTCCTTGTACCTCTGGTAGAATTCAGCTGTGAATCCATCTGGTCCTGAACTTTTTTTGGTTGGTAGGCTATTAATTATTGCCTCAATTTCAGAGCCTGCTATTGGTCTATTCAGGGATTCAACTTCTTCCTGGTTTAGTCTTGGGAGAGTGTAAGTGTCCAGGAAATTATCCATTTCTTCTAGGTTTTCAAGTTTCTTTGCGTAGAGATGTTTATAGTATTCTCTGATGGTAGTTTGTATTTCTGTGGGGTCGGTGGTGATATCCCCTTTATCATTTTTTTATTGCGTCTATTTGATTCTTCTCTCTTTTCGTCTTTATTAGTCTTGCTAGTGGTCTGTCAATTTTGTTGATCTTTTCAAAAAACTTTGAAAAAATGAATATTTTTCAAAAATTCATTGATTTTTTGGAGGGTTTTTTGTGTCTCTATCTCCTTCAGTTCTGCTCTGATCTTAGTTATTTCTTGCCTTCTGCTAGCTTTTGAATGTGTTTGCTCTGGCCTCTCTAGTTCTTTTAATTGTGATGTTAGAGTGTCAATTTTAGATCTTTCCAGCTTTCTCTTGTGGGCATTTAGTGCTATAAATTTCCCTCTACACACTGCTTTAAATGTGTCCCAGAGATTCTGGTATGTTGTATCTTTGTTCTCATTGGTTTCAAAGAACATCTTTATTTCTGCCTTCATTTCGTTATGTACGCAGTAGTCATTAGGAGTAGGTTGTTCAGTTTCCATATAGTTGAGCAGTTTTGATTGAGTTTCTTTGTCCTGAGTTCTAGTTTGATTGTGGTCTGAGAGAGAGTTTGTTATAATTTCTGTTCTATTACATTTGCTGAGGAGTGCTTTACTTCCAATTATGTGGTCAATTTTGGAATAAGTGTGATGTGCTACTGAGAAGAATGTATATTCTGTTGATTTGGGGTGGAGAGTTCTATAGATGTCTATTAGGTCTGCTTGGTGCAGAGATGAGTTCAATTCCTGTATATCCTTGTTAACTTTCTGTCTCATTGATCTGTCTAATGTTGACAGTGGAGTGTTGAAATCTCCCATTATTATTGTATGGGAGTCTAAGTCTCTTTGTAAGTCTCCAAGAACTTGCTTTATGAATCTGGATGCTCCTGTATTGGGTGTATATATATTTAGGATAGTTCGCTCTTTCTTTTGAATTGATCCCTTTACAATTATGTAATGGCCTTCTTTGTCTCTTTTGATCTTTGATGGTTTAAAGTCTGTTTTATCAGAGACTAGGATTGCAACCCCTGCTTTTTTTTTGTTCTCCATTTTCTTGGTAGATCTTCCTCCATCCCTTTATTTTGAGCCTATGTATGTCTCTGCATGTGAGATGGGTCTCCTGAATACAGCAGAGTGATGGGTCTTGACTCTTTATCCAGTTTGCCAGTCTGTGTCTTTTAATTGGAACATTTAGTCCATTTACATTTAAGGTTACTATTGTTATGTGTGGAACTTGATCTTTCCATTATGATATTAACTGGTTATTTTGCTCGTTAGTTGATGCAGTTTCTTCCTAGCCTCGATGGTCTTTACATTTTGGCATGTTTTTGCAATGGCTGATACCGGTTGTTCCTTTCCATGTTTAGGGCTTCCTTCAGGATCTCTTGTAAGGCTGGCCTGGTCGTGACAAAATCTCTAAGCATTTGCTTATCTGTAAAGGATTTTATTTCTCCTTCACTTATGAAACTTAGTTTGGCTGGATATGAAATTCTGAGTTTAAAATTCTTTTCTTTAAGTATGTTGAATATTGGCCCCCACTCTCTTCTGGCTTGGAGAGTTTCTGCCGAGAGATCTGCTGTTAGTCTGATGGGCTTCCCTTTGTGAGTAACCCGACCTTTCTTTCTGGCTGCCCTTAAGATTTTTTCCTTCATTTCAACTTTGATGAATCTGGCAATTATGTGTCTTGGAGTTGCTCTTCTTGAGGAGTATCTTTGTGGCTTCCTCTGTATTTCCTGAAATTGAATGTTGGCCTGCCCTACTAGGTTGGGGAAGTTCTCCTGGATGATATCCTGAAGAGTGTTTTCCAACTTGGTTCCATTTTCCCCCTCACTTTCAGGCAGCCCAATCAGACATAGATTTGGTCTTTTTACATAATCCCATACTTCTTGCAGGCTTTGTTCATTTCTTTTTCTTCTTTTTACTTTTGGTTTGTCTTCTCGCTTCATTTCATTCATTTGATCCTCAATCGCTGATACTCTTTCTTCCAGTTGATCGAGTCGGTTACTGAAGCTTGTGCTTTTGTCACGTATTTCTCGTGTCATTCTTTGCATCTCTGTCATTTCGTTTATGACCTTCTCTGCATTAATTATTCTAGCTATCAATCCTTCCACTCTTTTTTCAAGATTTTTAGTTTCTTTGCGCTGGGTACGTAATTCCTCCTTTAGCTCTGAGAAGTTTGATGGACTGAAGCCTTCTTCTCTCATCTCGTCAAAGTCATTCTCTGATCAGCTTTGATCCGTTGCTGGTGATGGGCTGCGCTCCTTTGCAGGGGGAGATGCACTCTTGTTTTTTGAATTTCCAACTTTTCTGCGCTGCTTTTTCCCCATCTTTGTGGTTTTATCTGCCTCTGGTCTTTGATGATGGTGACGTTCTGATGGGGTTTTGGTATAGGTGTCCTTCCTGTTTGATAGTTTTCCTTCTAACAGTCAGGACCCTCAGCTGTAGGTCTGTTGGAGATTCCCGAGGTCCACTCCAGACCCTGTTTGCCTGGGTATCAGCAGCAGAGTTTGCAGAAGATAGAACATTGCTGAACAGCTAGTGCACCTGTCTGATTTTTACCTTGGAAGCTTCCTCTCAGGTGTGTACTCCACCCTGTGAGGTGTGGGTTGTCACACTGCCCCTAGTGGGGGATGTCTCCCAGTTAGGCTACTCAGGGGTCAGGGACCCACCTGAGCAGGCAGTCTGTCCGTTCTCAGATCTCAACCTCCGTGTTGGGATATCCACTGCTCTCCTCAAAGCTGTCAGAGTCGTTTATGTCTGCAGAGGTTTCTGCCTCTGTTTTTGTCGTTGTTATTTAGCTGTGCCCTGTCCCCAGAGGTGGAGTCTACAGAGACAGGCAGTTTTCGTTGAACTGCTGTTAGCTCCATCCTGTTCGAGCTTCCCAGCAGCTTTGTTTACCTACTTAAGCCTCAGCAATGGCAGTCGCCCCTCCCACAGCCTTGCTGCTGCCTTGCAGTTAGATCGCAGACTGCTGTGCTAGCAATGAGGGAGGCTCCATGGGCGTGGGACCCTCCTGGCCAGGTGTGGGTTATAATCTCCTGGTGTGCCCGTTTCTTAAAGTGCAGTATTGGGGTGCGAGTTACCCGATTTTCCAGGTGTTGTGTGTCTCCGTTCCCCTAGCTAGGAAAAGGGATTCCCTTCCCCCTTGCACTTCCCAGGTGAGGCAATGCCTCTCCCTCCTTCAGCTCTTGGTGGTCGGGCTGCAGCAGCTGACCAGCACCGATTGTCTGGCACTCCCTAGTGAGATGACCCCAGTACCTCTGTTGAAAATGCAGAGATCACCTGTCTTCTGTGTCACTCGTGCTGGGAGTTGGAGACTGGAGCTGTTCCTATTCGGCCATCTTGCTCCGCCCCCCACTTTTTATCTGAGTATATTTCCTTTGTCACGATAGGATTCAAAGCGATCAGAAATGTCCCCTCTCAGATTCCACAGAAACAGTGCTAGCAAACACCTCCATGAAAGATTGGTGTAACTCTGTGAGATCAATTCACACATCACAAAGCAGTTTCTCAGAAACCTTCTTTCAAGTTTTTATCTGAGGACATTTCCTTTTTCACCATCAACCTCAATGCATTCCCGAACATCCCATTGCAGATTCCATGAAAATAGTGTTAGCAGACTTCTCAATGAAAGAATGGTGCTACTCTGCAAGATGAATTCACACATCACAAAGCGGTTTCTCTGAAGGCTTCTCTCCAGTTTTTATCTCAGTATATTTCCTTTTTCACCATAGCACTCAATGCGCTCACAATATCCCATTGCAGATGAAATGAAACCAGTGTTAGTTAACTGCTCCATGACAAGAAAGGTATAACTCTGTGAGATTAATTCACACATCACAAAGTGAAAGCTTCCTTCCTGTTTTTATCTGGGAATATGTACTATTAAAACACAGGCCTCCATGCGCTTCCATATATCTCTTTGCAGACTCCGCAAAAACAGTGTTAGCAAACTTCCCAAGGAAAATAATTGTGTAACTCTGTGAGATAAACTCACACATCACAAAGCAATTTCTCAGAATGTTTCTATCTAGTTTTTATCTTAGGATACTTCCTAAGTCACCATAGACTTAAAAGCCACCCATAATATCTCTGCTCATTCTCCACAAGAACAGTGCTAGCAAACTGCTCCCTGGAAGAGTGGTGTAACTCCATGAGATGAATTCACAGATCACAAAGCAGTTTCTCAGAAAGCTTCTTTTCAGTTTTTATCTGAGGATATTTTCTTTGTCCCCACAGGCTTCAAAGCAATCAAAGATATCCTTTCTCAGATTCCACAAAAACACAGCTAGCAAACTGCTCCATGAAAGTGTAGTGTAACTCTGTGAGATGATTTCACACATCACAAAGCAGTTTCTCAGAAAGCTTCTTTCAAGTATTTATCTGAGAATATTTCCTTTGTCACAATAGGATTTACAGCAATCAGAAATATCTCTTCTCAGATTTCACAAAAACAGTGCCAGCAAACGGCTCCTTGAAAGATTGGTGAAACTCTGTTACATGAATTCACACATCTCAAAGTAGTTTCTCAGAAAGCTTCTTTCAATTTTTTATCTGAGAACATTTCCTTTTTCACTTTGGCCTCAATGCCCTCCTGATATCCCATTGCAAATTCCACGAAAATAGTGTTAGCAAACTGCTCAATGAAAGAGTGGTGTAACTTTGTGAGATAAATACACACATCACAATGCAATTTCTCCAAAGGCTTTTCTCTACTTTTTATCTGAATATATTTCCTTTTTTACCATAGCCCTCAACACACTCACAATATCCCATTTCAGATTAAATGAAAACAATGATAGCAAACTGCTCCATGAAATGAAAGGTGTAACTCTGTGAGATGAATTCAAACATCACAAAGCAGTTTCTCAGAAAGCTTCTTTCCTGTTTTTATCTGATGATATTTCCTATTTAAACACAGGCCTCCATGTGCTCCCGTATATCTCTTTGAAGATTTGGTGAAAAGAATGTCAGCAATCATACGAAGGAAAATAATTGTGTAACTCTGCGAGATAAATTCACACATCAAAAAGCAGTTCCTCAGAAAGCTTCTTTCTAGTTTTATCTGAAGATATTTCCTTTGTCACCATAGGCTTCAAACTCCAAATATCGCTTCTCAGATTCCACAAAAACAGTGCTAGTGAAGTGCTCCTTGAAAGAGTCGTGTAATTCTGTGAGACAAACTCACACATCACAAAGCAGTTTCACAGAAAGCTTCTTTCAGGTTTTTAGCTAAGAACATTTCCTTCTTCACCATCGGCCTCAAAGCCCTCGTGAATATCCCATTGCAGACTCCACAAAATTAGTGTTAACAAACTGCTCAATGAAAAAATGGTGTAACTCTGTGAGATGAATTCACACATCATGAAGCAGTTTCTCCGAAGGCTAATCTCCAGTTTTTATCTGAGGATATTTCCTTTTTCACCATAGCACTCAATGCGCTTGCAATATCCCATTGCAGATTCCATGACAACAGTGTTCATAAACTGCTCCATGAAAAGAAAGGTGTAACTCTGAGAGATGAATTCACATATCACAAAGCAGTTTCCCTGAAAGTTCTCTTGTAGTTTTTGTCTGATTATATTTCCCTTGTCACTGTAGGCTTCAAAGGGATCCAAAATATCGCTTTTCAGATGCCATGAAAAGAGTGCTAGCAAACTGCTCCGTGAAAGCGTGATGTAACTCTGTGAGATGAAATCACACTTCACAAAGCTGTTTCTCAGAAAGCTTCTTTCAGGTTTTCAGTTGAGGGAGGATATTTCCTTTGTCTCCACAGTCTTCAGAGCGATCCAAAATGCCCCTTCTCAGATTCCACAAATACAGTGCTAGCAAACTGTTCCATAAAAGAGTAGTGTAACTCTGTGAGATGAATTCACGTATCACAAGGTAGTATCTCAGAAAACTTCTTTCAAGTTTTTGTCTGAGGATATTTCCTTTCTCACCATGGGCTTCAATGCAATCCAAACTATCCCTTCTCAGATTGCACAGAAGCAGTGATAACAAACTGCTCCATGAAAAGAATGGTGTAATCCTGTGAGATAAACTCACACATCACAAAGCAGTTTCTCAGAAAGTTTCTTTCTAGTTTTTTTCTGAGGGTATGTCCTTTGTCACTAGAAGCTTGAATGTGCTCCGAAATATCCCATTGCAGATTCCAAGAAAAACTGTTAGCAAACTATTCAATGAAAAGAACAGTGTAACTCTGTGAGATGAATTGATACATCACAAAGCAGTGTCTCAGAAAGCTTCTTTTTGGTTTTCATCAGATTATATCTACTTTTTCACCATAGGCTTCAATGCCCAAAATATCCTATTGCAGATTCCATGAAAACAGTGTTAGTAAACTATTGAATGAAAACAACGGTGTAACTCTGTGAGGTGAGTTCACACATCACAAAGCAGTTTCTCAGAAAACTTCTTTCTTGTATTTATTAGAAGATATTTCCTATGTCACCATATGCTTCAATGCAATTCAAAATATTCCTTCTCAGTTTCCCAAAAAGCAGTGCTAGAAAACTGCTCCATGAAAAGAAAGGTGTAACTCTGTGAGATGAAATCACACATCACAAAGTACTTTTTCAGAAAGCTTCTTTTCAGTTTTCATCTGAGGATATTCCCTTTGTCACCATAGACTTCAATGTGATCCAAATATCACTTCTCAGATTCCCCATAAACAGTGTTACCAACCTGCTCCAAAAAAATAACCAAGAACTCTGTGAGATGAATTAACACATCACAAAGCAGTTTTTCAGAATGATTCTTTCTAGTTTTTATATGAGGATATTGCCTTTGTCACCATTAGCTTCAATGTGCTCTGAAATATCCCTTTGTAGATCCCAAGAAAACAGTGTTAGCAAACTGCTCAATGAGTAGAACAGTGTAATTCTGTGAGATGAATTCTCACATCACAAAGCAGTTTCTCAGAAATCTTCTTTCTAGTTTTTATTGGAGGATATTTCCCTTTTCACTATATGCCTCAATGTGCTCCCAAATATCCCTTTGCCAATTACATGAAAACAGTGTTAATAAGCTGGTCAGTGAAAAGAAAGGTGTAACTCTGTGAGATGAAATCACACATCACAAAGAACTTTCTCAGAAAGCTCCTTTCAAGTTTTCATCTGAGGATATTTCCTTTGTCACCATAGTCCTTAATGCGATCCAAAATATCTCTTCTCAGATTCCCAAAAAACAGTGCTACCAAACTGACCCATGAAAGGAATCACGTAAATCCCTGAGATGAATTAACATCATAAACCAGTTTCTCAGAAAACGTCTTTCTCTTTTTTATCTAAGGATATTTCCTTTCTCACCATACAACTCAATACTCTCCCAAATATCCCTTTGCAGATTCCACAAACACAGTGTTAGCTCACTGCTCCATGAAAAGAAATGTGTAACCTTGTAAGGTAAATTCACAAGTAGAAAAGAAGTTTCTCAGAAAGCTGTTTTCTAGTTTTTAACTGAGGATAAATCATTAGACACCATAGGCTTCAAGGCAATTCAATATATCTCTCCTCAGATTCCCCAAAAACAGTGCTACCAAACTGCTCCAAGAAAGAATGGTGTAACTCTTTGAGAGGAATTCACACATCACAAGGCAGTTTCTCAGAAAGCTTCTTTCTTGTTTTTGTCTGAGGATATTTCCTTTGTCAGCATAAGCTTCTATGCTCTCTGAAATATCCCCTTGCAGATTCCAAGAAAACAGGATTAGCAAACTGCTCAATGAAAAGGACACTGTTGCTCAGTGAGATGAATTCACACGTCACAAAGTTTCTCAGGAATCATCTTTCTAATTCTTATCTGAGGATATTTCTTTTCTCACAATAGACCTCAATGACTTCCAAGTATCCCTTTGTAGATTCCATGAAAACTGTGTTAACAAACTGCTCCACGAAAAGAAAGGTGTAACTCTATGAGTTGAATTCACACATCACAAAGAACTTTCTCAGAAAGCTTCTTTCTAATTTTTATCTGAAGATATTTCCCTAAACACCATACGCTTCAATGTGATCCAAAATATCCCTTCACAGATTCCCCAGAAACACTGCCACCAAACTGCTCCATGAAAAGCATCGTGTAAGTCTGTGAGATGAATTCACAAATCACAAAGCAGTTTCTCAGAAAGCTTCTTTCTGGTTTTTGTCTCAGTTTATTTCTTGTCACAATAAACTTCAATGTTCTCTGAAATATCCCATTGCAGATTCCAAGAAAACAGTGTTAGCAAACTGCTGAATGAAAAGAACAGTGTAATTATGTGAGATTACTTAACACATCACAAAGCAGTTTCTCAGAAAGCTTCTTTTTGCTTTTTTCTATGAAGATATTTCCCTTGTCACCATAGGCTTCCATGCACTCCCAAATACCCTATTGTCGATTCCACGAAAAGAGGTTTAAAAAATGGCTACATGAGAAGAAAGGCATATCTCTGTGAGATAATTTCACACATCACAAAGAAGTTTCTCAGAAATCTTCTTTCTACTTTTTATCTGAGGATATTTTCTTCTTCACTTTAGTCTTCAATGTGATCCAAAATTTCCTCTCTCAGATTGCACAAAAATAGTGCTAACAAACTGATCTATGAAAGCATTGTGTAATGCTGTGAAGTGAATTAACACATCACAAAGCGGTATAGCAGAAAACGTCTTTCTAGTTTTTATATGAGTATATTTCGTTTGTCAGCATAGGCTTCATTGCTCTCCAAAATATCCCATTGCAGATTCCAAGAAAACAGTGTTAGCAACTTGCTCATTGAAAAGAACCATTTAACTCTATCAGATGAATTCACACATAACAAATCAGTTTCACAGAAGGCTTCTTTCTAATTTTAATCTGAGGATATTTCCTTTTTCACCATAGACTTTAATGCATTTCAACATATACCTTTTCAGATTCCCCAAAAACAGTGCTACCAAACAACTCCATAAAAACAGTAGTGTAACTCTGAGAGATAAATCCACACATCACAAAGCTGTTTCTCAGAAAGCTTCTTTCTATCTTTTATCTGAGGTTATGTCCTTTTTCCAATATTTCTCAATGTGCTACGAAATATCCCATTGCAGCTTTCAAGAAAAAAGTGTTGGCAAACTTCTCAATGAAAAGAATGGTGTAATTCTGTGAGATGAATTCACACATCCCAAAGCAGTTTCACAGAAAGCTTCCTTTTGGTTTTTATCTGAGGATATTTCCTTTGTAACCATAGACTTCAATGTGCTCCAAAATATCCTATTGCAGATTCCAGGAAAACAGTGTTATCAAACTGCTCAATGAAAAGAATGGTTTACCTCTGTAAGATGAATTCACACACCACAAAGCAGTTTCTCAGAAAGATTTTTTTCTATTTTTTATCTGAGGATATTTCCTTTTTTACTATAGGCTTCAATGAACTCCCAAATATCCCTTTGCAGATTCTGTGAAAATGGTGTTAGCAAACTGCTCCATGAAAAGAAAGGTGTAAATCTGTGGGATGAATTCAAACATCTCAAAGAACTTTCTCAGAAAACTTCTTTCTAGTTTTCGTCTGATAGTATTTCCTTCGTCACCACAGTCTTCAATGTGATCCAAAATATTGCTTCTCAGATTACTCCAAAACAGTGCTACCAAACTGAAACATGAAAAGAATCATGTAACTCTGTGAAATGAATTAACACATCACAACGTCATTTCTCAGAAAGCTTCTTTATAGTTTTTATCTGAGGATAACTCCTTTGTCACCATAAGCTTCAATGCGGTCCAAAATATCCCACTGGAGATTACAAGAAAGCAGTGTTAGCAAACTGCTCAATGAAAAGAACAGTGTAACTCTATAAGATGAATTCACACATCAAAAAGCAGTTTCTTAGAAAGCTTCTTTCTAGTTTTTATCTGAGGATATTTCCTTTGTCACTGTAGGTTTCAATCCATTCCCAAATATCCTAAGGCAGATTCCACGAAAACAGTGTTAGCAAACTGCTCCAAGAAAAGAGTTGGGTAATTCTGTGAGATAAATTCATACATCACAAAGCAGCTTCTCAGAAAGCTTCTTTAAAGTTCTTATCTGAGGCTATTTCCTTTTTCAACATATTCCTCAATGTGCTCCAGAACATCCCATTGTAAATTCCATGAGTAAAGTGTTAGCAAACTTCTCAATGAAAAGAATGGTGTAACTCAGTGAGATGAATTCACGCATCACAAAGAGCTTTATCAGAAAGTTTCCTTGTGTTATTTATCTGAGGATATTTCCTTTGTCACCATAGCCTTCAATGTGCTCCCAAATATCCTATTGCAGATTACACAAAAAAAAAATTATCAAACTACTCAATGAAAAGTATGGAGTACTCTGTTAGATGAATTAACAAATCGCAAAATAGTTTCTCAGAAAGCTTTTTCTAGTTTTTATCTAAGGATATTACCTTTTCACTATAAGTCTAGATGTGCTCCCAAATATCCCTTTGCAGATTCCATGAAAGCAGTGTTAACAAACTGCTCCATGAAAAGAAAGGTGTAAATCTGTGAGATGAGTCCAAACACCACAAAGAACTTTCTCAGAATGCTCCTTTCTAGTTTTCATCTGAGGATATTTCCTTTGTCACCCAAAGCTTCAATGTGCTCCAAAATATCCTATTGCCAATTCCAAGATAACTGTGTTAGCAATCTGCTCAATGAAAAGAACAGTGTAACTCTGTGAGATGAATTCACCCATCACAAAGCATTTTCTCAGAAAGCTTCGTTCTAGTATTTATCTGAGGATATTTCCTTTTTCACCATATTCCTCTATGTCTTACCGAATATCCAATTGCAGATCCATGAAAAAAGTGTTAGCAAACTTCTCAATGACAAAAGCAGTGTAACTCTGTGAGGTGAATTCACACATGACAAAGCAGTTTCTCAGAAAGCCTCTTTCTAATTTTCATCTGATGATATTTCCTTTTTCACCGTAGGCCTTAATGTGCTCCCAAATCTCCCTTTGTGGATTCCATGGAAAGAGTGATACCAAACTGCTCCATGATAAGAAAAGTGTAACTCTGTGAGATGAATTCACACACCACAAAGAAGTCTCTCAGAGGGATTCTTTCTAGTTTTTATCTGAGAATATTTCCTTTGTCATGATACGTTTCAATGCAATCCAAAATAACCCTACTCAAATTCCCCCAAAACAGTGCTACCAAACTGTTACATGAGAAGAATCATGCAACTCTGGGATATGAATTCAAAAATACCAAATAAGTTTGTCAGAAAGCTTCTTTCTACTTTTTGTCTCTGGATATTTCCTTTTTTACTATAGGCCCCAATGCGCTAGCAAATATCCCTTCGTAGATTCCATGAAAAGAGTGTTAGCAAACGGCTCCATGAAAAGAATGGTGTAACTCTTTGAGAAGAATTCACACGTCACAATGTACTTTCTCATAAAAATTCTTTGTCGTTTTTATCTGGGGATATTTATTTTGTCACTATAAGGTTCAATGTGCTCTCAAATATCCCTTTTCTGATTCCCCAAAAACAGTGCTACCCTACTGCTCCATGAAAAGAGTCATGTAACTCTGTGAGATGAATTAACATATCATGAAGAGCTTTCTCAGAAAACTTCTTTCTAGTTTGTATATGATGATATTTTCTTTGTCACCATAAGCTTCAATGCTCTCCGAAATATCAGATTGCAGATTCCAAGAAAACAGTGTTAGCAAACTGCTCAATGAAAAGAACAGTGTATCTCTGTGAGATGAATTCAAAAATCACAAAGGAGTTTCTCAGAAAGCTTCTTTCTAGTTTTTATCTGAGGATATTTTCTTTTTCACTGTAGGCCTCAATGTGCTCGCAAATATCCCTTCGTAGAATCAATGAAAACCATGTCAGCAAACTGCTCCATGAAAAGAAATGTGCAAATCTGTGAGATGAATTCATGCATCACAAAGAACTTTCTCAGAATGCTTCTCTTTTGTTTATATCTCAGGATATTTGATTTGTCACCATAGGCTTCAATGCGATCCAAAATATCCCTTCTCAGATTCCCCAAAAACATTGCTGTCAAACTGATCCATGAAAAGAATTGTGTAACTCTGTTAGATGAATTCACACATCACAAAACGTTTCTCAGAAAGCTTCTTTCTAGTTTTGGTCTGAGGATATTTGCTCTTTCACCATAGGCCTCAAAGTATTCGTGAATATCTCTTTGCAGATTCCCTGAAAATAGTGTTATCAAACTGCTCTATTAAAAGGAAGGTATAAATCTGTGAGATGAATTCACACATACAAAGCAGGTTTCAGAAAGCTTCATTTTGGTTTTTGTCTGAGGATATTTCCTCTTTACTATCGGCCTCGACTCACTCTCAAATATCCCTTTGCAGTGTTAGCAAACTGCTCCATGAAAAGTAAGGTGTTACTCTGTGAGATGAATACACACATCGCAAAGAAGTTACTCAGAAAGCTTCTTTCTAGTTTTTATCTGAGGATATTTAGTATGTCACCATTGGCTTCAATGTGCCCCAAAATATCCCATTTCAGTTTCCAAGAAAGCATTGGTAGTAAACTGCTCAATGAAAAAGCACAGAGTAACTCTGTAGGATGAATTAACACATTGCAAAGCAGTTTCTCAGAAAGCTTCTTTCAAGTTTTTGTCTGAGGATATTTCTGTTGTCACCATAGGCGTCAAAAAAATAAAAAATAACCATTCTCAGATTTCTCAAAAACAGGCTACCAATCTGATCCATAAAAAGAATTGTGTAACTCGGTGAGATGAATTAATACTTCATAAAGCGGTTTCTCCCAAAGCTTCTTTCCATTTTTTATCTGAGGTTATTTCCTTTTAAACATAGCCTTCAATGTGAACCAAAATATCCCTTCTCAGATTCTCCAAAAACAGTGTTACCAATCTGCTCCATGGAAAGAAGCATGTAACTCTGTGAGATGAATTCACAAGTCACTACGCATTTTCTCAGAAAGCTTCTTTCTAGTTTTTGCCTCAGCATATTTCCTTTTTCACTGTAGGCCTCAATGCACTCACGAATATCACTTTGCAGATTTCACAAAAATAGTGTTAGCAAACTGCTCCATGAATAGAAAGGTGTAAAGCTTTGAGATGAATTAACATATCACAAAGCAGTTTCTCAGAAATCTTTTTGGCTTTTTTATGAGGATATTTTCTTTGTCATCATAGGCTTCAATGTGCTCCGAAATATCCTATTGCAGATTCCACGAAAACAGTGTTAGCAAACTGTTGAAAGAAAAGAATCATGCAACTCTGTGAGATGAAATCACATATCACAAAGCAGTTTCTCAGAAAGCTTCTTTCCAATTTTTATCTGAGTATATTTACTTTGTCACCATATTCTACAATGCCATCAAAATATCCATTCTCAAATTCCCCAAAAACATTGTTACCAAAATGCTGCATGAAATTGTGGTGTAACTCTGTGAGATAAATTCATACATCACAAAGCTGTTTCTCAGAAAGTTTCTTTCTAGTTTTTATCTGAGGATACTTTCTTTTTCATTGTAGGCCTCAATGCCCTCCCAAATATCCCTTTGCAGATTCCATAAAAACAATGTTAGCTGACTGCTCCATGAAAAGAAAGGTGTAAATGTCCGAGATGAATTCACACATCACAAAGAGCTTTCTCAGAAAGCTTATTTCTAGTTGCTATTTGTGGATATTTCCTTTGTCACCATAGGCTCCAAAGTGATCATAAATACCCATTCTCAGATACCACAAAAACAGTGCTAGCAAACTGCTACATGAAAGAGTAGTGTAACTCTATGAAATGAATTCATACATCACAAAGCAGTTTCTCAGAAGACTTCTCTCCACTCTTTGCCTGAGGAAATTTCATTTTTCAATGTAAGACTCAAAGACCTCGGAATATCCCATGGCAGATTCCACGAAAACAGTGTTAGCAAACTGCTTAATGTAAAGAAAGGTCTATCTCTGTGATATGAATTCACTCATCACAAAGCAGTTTCTCATAGAGCTTCTATTTAGTATTTATCTGAGGATATTTCCTTGATGTTCATAGGCTTCAAAGCAATCCAATATATCCCTTCTCAGATTCCACAAAAACAGTTCTAGCAAACTACTCCATGAAGGTGCAGTGTAACTCTGTGTGAAGAATTCACACATCACAAAGCAGATTCCCAGAAAGCTTCTATCTATTTTTTATCTGAGGATATTTCCTGTTTCACCCTATGCTTCAAAGCATTCCAAAATATCCCTTCTCAGGTGATGAAGAAACAGTGCTAGCAAACTGCTCCATGAAAAGAAAGGTGTAACTCTGTGACTTGAATTCAGACACCACAAAACAGTTTCTCAGAAGACTTATCTCCAGTTTTTTCCTGAGGATATTTCCTTTTTCACCATAGGACTCAATACTTTCAGAATATCATAATGTAGATTCCATGAAACCAGAGTCAGCAAACTGTTTCAGGAAAGATTGGTGTAACTGTTTGAGATGAATTCACACATCACAAAATGGTTTCTCCGAAGGCTTGTCTCCAGTATTTTTCTGAGGATATTTCCTTTTTCACCATAGCAGTCAATGCACTCGTAATGTCCCATTGCCGATTCCATGAAAACAGTGTTAACACACTGCTCTATGAAAATAAAAGTGTATCTCTGTGAGATGAATTCAAACATCACAAGGAAGTTTCTCAGAAACATTCTTTCTAATTTTTATCTGAGGATATTTCCTTTTTCACTATAGGCATCAATGCACTGCTGAATATCACATTACAGATTCTGGGAATACAGTGTTAGCAAACTATTCAATAAGAAGAATGCTGTAACTCTGTGAGATGAATTCACACATTCACAAATCAATTTCTCTGAAATCTACTTTCTAGTTTTTATTTAGGGATTTTTCCTTTGTTACCATATTCTTCAAGGAGTTCAAAAATACACCTTCTCAGATTCCACAAGAAGTGCCAGCAAATGGCTCCATGAAAGAGTGGTGTAACTCTGTGAGAAGAATTCACACATCACAAAGCAGTTTCTCAGAAAGCTTCTTTCAAGATTTTTCTGAGGATATTTCCTTTGTCACCATAGGCTTCAAAGCGATTCAAAATATCACTTCTCATATTCTCTAAAAACAGTGCTATCCAACGGCTCCATGAAGCAGTGATGTAATTCTGTGAGTTGAATTCAAAAAAACACAAAGCAGATTCTCAGAAAACTTCTATTTTTTATCTGAGGGTATTTCCTTTGTCACCATAGACTTCAAAGCGATCCAATATATCCCCTCTCAGATTCCACAAAACGGTGCTAGCAAACTGCTCCATGAAAGAGTAGTGTAACTCTGTGTTATAAATTCACACATAACAAAGCAGATTCTCAGAAATCTTCTTTCCAGTTTTTATCTGAGGATATTTCCTTTGTCATCATAGGCTTCAAAGTGATCCAAAATATCCCTTCTTAGAGGACCCAAAAACAGCGCCAGCAAACTGCTCTATGAAAAGAAAAGTGTATTTCTTTGACATGAATTCACACATCACAAAGCAGTTTCTCAGAAGAATTCTCTCCAGGTTTTTCCTGAGGATATTTCCTTTTTCACCATAAGACTCAATACTTTCAGATTATCATATGGCAGATTCCATGAAACCAGAGTTAGCAAACTGTTCCAGGAAAGATTGGTGTAACTGTTTGAGATGAATTCACATATCACAAAGCAGTTTCTCCGAAGGCTTGTCTCCAGTATTTTTCTGAAGATATTCCCTTTTTCACGATAGCAGTCAATGCACTCTCAATATCCCATTGCAGATTCCACAAAAACAGTGTTACTAAACTGCTTTATGAATATAAAGATTTAACTGTGTGAGATGAAATCAAACATCACAAAGAAGTTTATCAGAAACAGTCTTGCTAGTTTTTATCTGAGGATATTTCCTTTTTCACTATAGGCCTCAATGCACTGCTGAATATCACATTGCAGATTCTGGGAAAATAGTGTTAGCAAACTACTCAATAGAAGAATGCTGTAACTCTGTGAGGTGAATTCACATATCACAAGTCAGTTTTTCTGAAAGCTTCTTTCCAGTTTTTATGTAAGGATATTTCCTTTGTTACCGTATTCTTCAAGGCGATCAAAAATACATCTTCTCAGATTCCACAAGAAGAGCCAGCAAACGGCTCCATGAAAGAGTGGTGTAACTCTGTGAGAAGAATTCACACATCACATAGCAGTTTCTCAAAAAACTTCTTTCTTGATTTTATCTGAGGATATTGCCATTTAAAACACAGTCCTCAATGCACTCTCGTATAACTCATTGCAGATTCCACGAAAATATTGTCAGGAAACTTCTCACTGAAAACAGTCTTGTAGCTGTGTGACATGAATTCACACATCACAGAACAGTATCTGAGAAGGCTTCTCTCCAGCTTTTATCTGAGGATATTTCATTTTTCAACATGAGATTAAATGCCATCCAAAATATTGCTTCTGAGATTCCACAGAAACAATGCTAGCATTCTCCTCCATGAAAGAGTGGTGTAACTCTATGAGATGATTTCACACATCACAAAGCAGTTTCTCAGAAAATTTCTTTCTAGTTTTTATCTGAGGCTATTTCCTTTGTCACCATAGGCTACCAAGTGATTCAAAATATCCCTTTTGAGATTCCACAAAAACAGTGCTATCCAACGGCTCCATGAAAGATTGTTGTAACGTTGTGAGATGAATTCACACATCACAAAGCAGTTTCTCAGAAAGCTTCTTTCTAGTTTTTATCTGACGATATTTCCTTTGTCACCATAGGCTTCAAAGTGATCAAAAAATCACTTCCAAAATTCCACAAAAACAGCACTGGCAAACGGCTCCATGAAAGAATTGTGTAAGACTGTCAGATGAATTCACACATCACAAAGCAGTTTCCCAGAAGGCTTCTCTGCACTCTTTGTCTGAGGATATTTCATTTTTCAACATAGGACTCAAAGCCCTCAGAATATCCCATGGCAGATTCTATGAAAACTGTGTTAGCAAACTGCTCAATGTAAAGAAAGGTGTATCTCTTTGAGTTGAATTCACTAACCACAAAGCAGTTTCTCATACAGCATCTTTACAGTGCTCATCTGAGGATATTTCCTTTGTTACCATAGGCTTCAAAGTGATCCAATATATCCCTTCTCAGATTCCACAAAAACAGTGCTAGCAAACTGCTCCGTGAAAGAGTAGTGTAACTCTGTGTGATGAATTCACACATCACAAAGCAGATTCTCAGAAAACCTCTTTCTAATTTTTACCTGAGGATATTTCCTTTACCACCATAGGTTTCAAAGTGATCCGAAATAACCATTCTCAGATGATGCAAAAACAGTGCTAGCAAACTGCTTTATGAAGATAAAGGTGTAACTCTGTTACATGAATTCACACATCACAAAGCAGCTTCTCAGAAGACTACTCTCCAGTTATTTCCTGAGAATATTTACTTTATCACCATAGGACTCAATACCCTCAGAATATCAATTTGTGGATTCCATGAAACCAGAGTTAGCAAACAGCTTCAGGAAAGATTGGTGTAACTGTGTAAGATGATTTCACACATCACAAAGCAGTTTCTCCGAAGGCTTGTCTTCAGTATTTTTCTGAGGATATTTCATTTTTCACCATAGCAGTCAATACGATCGCAATATCCCATTGCAGATTCCAGGAAAACAGTGTTAGTAAACTGCTCCATGAAAAGAAAGGTGTAACTTTGTGAGATGAATTCAACATCACAAAGTAGTTTCTCAGAAACCTTATTTTTAGTTTTTATCTTAGGGTATTTCCTTAGTCACCATAGGCTTCAATGCGATCCAAAATATCCCTTCTCAGATTCCCCAAAAACAGTGCTACCAAACTGCTCCACGAAAAGAATCATGTAACTCTGTGAGATGAATTCACATATCACGAAAGAGTTTCTCAGAAAGCTTCTTTCCAGTTTTTTTCAAAGGATGTTTCCTTTGTCACCAAAACCTTCAATGCACTCTGAAGTATCCCTTGTGGATATCACAAAAACAGTGTTCTCAAACTGCTCAATGAAAAGAATGGTGTAACTCTGTGAGATGAACACACAAATCACAAAGTAGTTTCTCAGAAAGCTTCTTTCTAGTTTTCATCTGAAGATATTTCCTTTGTCAACATAGGCTTCAAATGATCCAAAATATTACTTCTCGGATTATACAAAAAAGTGCTAGCAAATGGCTCCATGAATGAGTTGTGAGTTATGTGTAAAATACGAGATGAATTCACATATCACAAAGCAGTTCCTCAGAAACTTAGACACTGAGAAAGGAAGTCTGTGGTGAAAAAGGAAATATCCTCTGACAAAAGCTACAAAGAAACTTTCTGAGAAGCTACTTTGTGATGTATGAATTCATCTCACAGAGTTACACCACAATTTTCATTGAGAATTTTACTAACACTTTTTTCGTGTAATCTGCAATGTGATATTCGAGAGTGCGTTGAGGCCTACGGTGAAAAAGGAAATATCCTAGGGTGAAAAGTAGAAAGAAGTTTTCTGAGAAACTACTTAGTTATGTGTGTATTCATCTTACAGAATTACACAACTCTTATCATGGATCTGTTTGGTAGCATTATTTTTGGGGAATCTGAGAAGGGATATTTTGAATCGCATTGAAGCCTATGGTGACAAATGAAATATCCACAGATGCAAACTAGAAAGAAGCTTTCTGAAAAACTTCTTTGTGATCTCTGAATTCATCTCACGCAATTACACATTTCCTTTCATGGAGAATTTTACTAACACTATTATCGTGGAATCTACCAAGGGATATATGGTAGAGCATTGAGGACTATGGTGATAAAGGAATTATTCTCAAATAGAAACTAGAAACAGGCTTTCTGAGAAACTTCTTTGCCATGTGTGAATTGATCTCAAAGAGTTACACCTTTCTCTTCATGGAGCAGTTTGCTAACACTGTTTTCATGGAATCTGCAAATGGATATTTGGGAGGGCATTGAAGCTTATTCTGAAAAATGAAATATCCTCTGATAAAGACTAAAAAGAAGATTTTGGAGAAACCAATTTGTGATGTGTGAATTCATCTCAGAGTTACTCCTTTATTTTCATTGAGCATTTTGCTAACACTGTTTTCGTGGAAACTGCAGTACGATATTTGGGAGCAGTTTGAAGTCTATGGTGACAAAGGAAATACCCTCAAATAAAAACTAAAAAGAAGCTTTCTGAGAAACTGCTTTGTGATGTTTGAATTCATCCCACAGAGTTACACCGTTCTCTTCATTGGGCAGTTTGGTAACACTGTTTTCGTGGAATCTGCAATGGGATATTCTAGAGCGCATTAAGGCCTATGATGAAAAAGGAAATAACCTCAAATAAAAATTGGAAAGAAGTTTTCTCAGAAACCACTTTGTGATGTGTGAATTCAAGTCACAGATTTACACGATTCTTTTCATAGAGCAGTTCTCTGGCACTATTTTTGGGAAATCTGAGAAGGGATATTTTGGATCACATTGAAGCCTATGGTGACAAAGGAAATATCCTAAGATAAAAACTAGAAAGCATCTTTCTGAGAAACTTTTTTGTAATGTGTGAAATCAGCTCACAGAGTTACACCTTTCTTTTCATTGAGCAGTTTGCTAACAGTGTTTTCATGGAATCTGCAAAGGAATATTTGGGAGTGCATTGAGGCCTATGATGAAAAAGGAAATATAATCACATAAACACCAGAAAGAAGCTTTCTGAGAAACTGCTTTTTGCTGTGTGAATTCATCTCATAGGCTAACACTGTAGTATTCATTGAGCATTTGCTAACCCTGTTTTCATGGAATCTGCAATAGGATATTTGGGAGTGCACGTATGTCTAGGGTGACAAAGGAAATATCCTCAGATGAAAAACAAAAAGAAGCTTTCTGAGAAACTTCTATGTGATGTGTGAATTCATCTCACAGAGTTACACCTCTCTTTTAACTCACCAGATTGCTAACACTGTTTTCATTGAATCTGCCGTAGGGTATTTGTGAGTGTCCTGAGGAGGACGCTGAAAAAGGAAATATCCTGATAACAACTACAAAGAAGCATTTTGAGAAACTTCCTTGTGATCTTTCAATTAATCTCACTGAATTACACTTTTCTTTTCATGGTGCAAACTTGGAATCTGCAAAGGGATATTTGGGAGTACATTGAGGCCTAGGCTGAAAAATGAAATATCCTCAGATAAAAACTAGAAAGAAACCTTCTCAGATACTGCTTTGGAATGAGTGAATTCATTTCACAGAGTTACAATGTTGTTTCATTGAGCACTTTGCTAACACTCTTTTCTTGGAATTTGCAATGGGACAATTTTGAGCGTGTTGAAGCCTATGGTGACAAGGGAAATATCCTCAGATAAAAACTAGAAAGAAGCTTTCTGAGAGACTTCCTTCTGATGTGTGACTTCGTCTCACAGAGTTACACATTTTTTTTCAATGAGCAGTTTGCAAACACTGTTTTCATGGAATCTGCAAAGGTTTAGTTGGGAGGGCATTGAAGCCTATGGTGAAAAAGGAAATATCCTCAGATAAAAATTGGAAAGAGGCTTTCTGAGAAACTTCTTTGTGAGGTGTGAATTCATCTCACAGAGTTACACCTTTCTTTTCATGTAGCAGTTTGCTAACACTGTTTTCGTGCAATCTGCAAATGAATATTTGGGAGCACATTGAGGCCTATTGTTAAAAAGGAAATAATCTCAGATAAAAAGTAGAAAGAAGTTTTCTGTAAAACCTCTTTGTGATGTGTGAATTCATCTCACAGAACTACATGACTCTTTTCAAGGAGCAGTCTAATAACACTGTTTTTGTGGAATCTGAGAAGGGATATTTTGGATCGCATTGAAGCCTATGATGTAAAAGGAAATATTGTCAGATAAAAATTAGAAAGAAGATTTCTGAGAAACTTCTTTGTAATGTGTGAAATCATCTCACAGTTTTACACCTACTCTTCATGAAGCAGTTTCCTAACACTCTTGTCATTTAATCTGCAATAGGATAATTGGGATAGCACTGAAGCCTATGTTGACAAAGGAAATATCCTCAGAAAAATAACAAAAAGAAGCTTTCTGAGAAACTTCTTTGTGATGTATGAGTTCATCTCACAGAGTTACACCCCTCTTTTCATTGAGAATTTTGCTAACACTATTTTTATGTAATCTGCAATGTGATATTTGAGAGCGCTTTGAGGCCTATGTTGAAAAAGGAAATATCCTCAAACAAAAACTAGTAAAAAGCTTTCTGAGAAACTGCTTTGTAATGTGTGAATTCATCTCACAGAGTTACACCCTTCTTTTCACTGAGAAGTTTACTAACTATTTTTTTCTGGAATCTGCAATGGGATATTCAGGAGCACATTGAGGCCTATGGTGAAAGAGGAAAAAACCTCAGATAAAAACTAGAAAGAAGCTTTCTGAGAAACTGCTTTGTGATATGTTGATTTGTCTCACAGAGTTACATAATCCTTTTCACAGAGCACTTTTGTAGCACTTTTTTTGGGGAATCAGGGAAGGGATATTTTAGATCACATTGAAGCCTATTATGACAATGGAAATATCCTCAGTTAAAAACCAGAAAGAAACTTTCTGAGAAACTTCCTTGTGATGTGTGAATTCAACTCACTGAGTTACACATTTCTTTCCATGGAGCAGTTTGCTAACACTGTTTCTGTGGAATCAGCAATGTGATATTTTGGAGCACATTGAAGCCAAGGTGGCAAATGTGATATCCTCAGATAAAAACTAGAAAGAAGCTTTATGAGAAACTACTTTGTGATGTTTGAATTCATATAACAGAGTTACACCTTTCTTTTCGTGGAACAGTTTGCTAACAGTTTTTTGTTGGAATCGGCAATGGGATATTTTGGAGTACATTGAAGTCAATGATGACCAAGGAAATATCCTCAGGTAAAAACGAGAAAGAAGATTTCTGAGCAACCGGTGTGTGATGTGTGAATTCATGTAACTGAGTTACACGATTCTTTTCATGAAGCACTATTTTTAGGGAATCTGAGAAGGAATATTTTCTATCGTATTGAAGCCTGTGGTAGCAAAGGATATATCCAGAAATAAAAACTAGAAAGAAGCATTCTGAGAAACTTCCTTGTCTTTGAATTCATCTCATGGAATTACACATTTCTTTTCAAGGAGCAGTTGGCTAAAACTGTTTTCTTGGACTCTGCAAAGGGATATTTGAGAGCGCATTGCAGCCTATGGTGAAAAAGGAAATATCCACAGATGAAAACTAGAAGGAAGCTTTCTGAGAAACCGCTTTGTGATGTGTGAATTCAACTCACAGAACTACATGAATCTTTTTATGGAGCAGTTAGGTAGCACTGTTTTGGGGGAATCTGAGAAGTGATATTTTGTCTTGCACTGAAGCCCATGCTGACAAAGGAAATATCCTCAGATTAAAATTAGAAAGAAGCTTACTGAGAAATTGCTTTGTGATCTGTGAATTCATCTCACAGAGTTACACCATTGTTTCAATTGAGCATTTTGCTAGCACTCTTTTCGTGGAATTTGCAATAGGACATTTGGGAGCATATTGAAGCCTATGGTGACAAAGGAAATGCTTTGTGATTTGTGAATTCATGTCACAGTGTTACACGATTCTTTTCATGGAGCTGTTTGGTAGCACTATTTTTGGGAAAACTGAGAAGGGATATTTTGGATGATTTCGAAGCCTGTGGTGACAAAGAATATATCTAGAGAGAAAAACTAGAAAAAAGCTTTCTGAGAGACGTGCTTGTTATCCTTGAGTTCATTTGACTGAATCACACATTTCTTTTCATAGAGCAGTTTGCTAACACTGTTTTCTTGGAATCTGCAATGGGATATTTGGCAGCCCTTTGAAGCCAGTTGTGACAAAGGAAATACCCTCAGACAAATACTGAAAAGATGTTCTCTGAGAAATTTCTTGTGATGTGTGATTTCATCAAACCGAATTATAACTTTCTTTTCATTGAGCACATTGCTAGCACTGTTTTTGAAAAATCTGAAATGGGATATTCACGAGGGCCTTGAGGCCTACTGTGAAAAAGGAACTATCCTCAGACAAAAGCTATAAGAACTTTGTGAGAAACTGCTTTGTTTTGTGTGAATTCATCTCATAGAGTTACACCTAAAGTTACACTTTTCTCGTGGAATCTGCCATGGGACATTCTAGAGCACGTTGAGGCCTTGGGTGAAAAAGAAATTATCCTCAGATAAAAACTAGACAGAAGCTTTGTTAGAAACTGCTTTGTGATGTTTGCATTCAACTCACAGAGCGACACAATTCTTTTCATGGAGCAGTTTGGTAACACCGTTTTTGTGGAATCTGAGAAGGGATATTTTGGATCACTTTGAAGCCTGTGGTGACAAAGAAAATATCCTCAGATAAAAATTGGAAAGAAGCTTCCTGAGAAATTCCTTAGTGCTATGTGAATTCATTTCACAGAGTTACACTTTTATTTTCATGGAGCAGTTTGCTAACACTGTTTTTGTAGAATCTGCCAAGACATATTTGGGAGAGTATTGAGGTCTATGGTGAAAAAGGAAATACCCTCAGATAAAAAGTAGAAAGAGGCTTTTTGAGAGACTTCTTTGTGATGTCAGATTTCACCTCACAGAGCTACACCGTTCTTTTCATGAAGCAGTTTGGTAACATTGTTTTCATGGAATGTGCAAATGGATATTTGGGAGCGCATTGAGGTCTATGGTGAAAAAGGAAATATACTCTGATAAAAACTACATAGAAGATTTCTGAGAAACTGCTTTGTGATGTGCGAATTCATCTCACAGAGCTACATCATGTTTTTCTTTGAGCCGTTTGATAACACTGTTTTTGTGGAATCTGCAGTAGGATATTTGGGAGTGCATTGAAGCCTATGGTTGCAAAGGAAATATCCTCAGATAAAAACTAGAAAGAAGCTTTTTGAGAAACTGTTTTGTGATGTGTGAATTCATGTCACAGAGTTGCACTTTTCTATTCATGAAGGAGTTTGCTAACACTGTTTGTGTGGAATCTGCAAGGGATATTTGGGAGCACAATGAGGCATGTGGTGAAAAAGGAAATATCCTCAGAAAAAAACCAGAAAGGTAATTTCTGAGAAACTGCTTTGTAATGTGTGAATTCATCTTGCAGTGTTACACCATTGTTTTCATTGAGAAGTTTGGTAACAACGTTTTCATGGAATCTGCAGTAGGATAGTTGGGAGCCCTTTGAAGCCTATAGTGACAAAGGAAATATCCTCAGATAAAAAATAAGAAAAAGTTTCTGAGAAACTGCTTTGGGATGTGTGAATTTGTCTCACAAAGTTACACCACTGTTTTCATTGAGCAGTTTGTTAACACTGTTTTCGTGGAATCTGCAATGGGATATTCATGAGCGCATTGAGGACTATGGTGAAAAAGGAAATATCCTCAGACAAAAACTAGACAGAAGCTTTCTGAGAAACTGCTTTGATATGTGTGAATTCATTTGACAGAGTTACAGCTTTCTTTACATGGAGCAGTTTGCTAACTCTATTTTCATGGAAAGTGCAAACGGAATATTTGGGAGCACATTGAGGCCTATGGTGAAAAAGGAAATATCCTCAGAAAAAAATCAAAAAAGAAGTTTTCTGAGAAACTTCTTTGTGATGTATGAATTAATCTCACAGATTTACACCATTATTATTATTGGGAATTTTGCTAACACTTTTTTTGTGTAATGTGCAATGGGATATTCGGGAGAGCTTTGAGGCCTGTGCTGAAGGAAAAGTTATTCTCAGTTAAATGCTATAAAGAATATTTCTGAGAAATTTCTTTGTGATGTGTGAATTCATCTCACAGAGATACACGATCCTTTTCATGGAAAAGTTTAGTAGCACTGATTTTGGGGAATCTGAGAAATGGATATTTTGGATTGCATTGAAGTCTATGGTGACAAAGGGATTATCTTCAGATAAAAACTAGAAAGAAATTTTCTGAGAAACTGCTTTGCGTTGTGTGAAACCATCTCACAGAGTTACACCTTTCCTTTCATTGAGCAGTTTGCCAACACTGTTTTCCTGGAATCTGCAGTCATATTTGAGAAAGCTTTGAGGCTTGAGGTGTAAAAGGAAATATCCTCAGACAAAAAGTAGAAAGAAGCTTTCTGAGAAACTTCTTTGTTATGAGTGAATTTATCTCACACAGTTACACCACGGTTTTCATTGAGCAGTTTGGTAACACTGTTTTCATGGAATCTGCAAATGGGATATTCAGGATCGCATTGAGGCCTATGGTGAAAAAGAAAATATCTTCAGATTAAAAACTAGACAGAAACTTTCTGATAAACTGCTTTCTGATGTGTGAATTCATCTCACAGAGTTACACTGTGGCTTTCATTGAGCAGTTTACTAACACTTTTTTCGTGGAATCTGCAATAGGATATTTGGGAGCACATTGAAGTGTATGGTGACAAAGAAAATATGAACAGTCCAAATCCTAAAAGAAGCTTTCTGAGAAACTGCTTTCTGATGTGTGAATTCATGTCACAGAGTTACACCTTTCGTTTCACTGAGCAGTTTTCTAACACTGATTTTGTATAATCTACAACAGGATATTTTGGAGCACATTAAAGTCAATGGTGAGAAAGAAATATCCTCAGATAAAAACTAGAAATAAGCTTTCTGAGTAACTGCTTTGGATGTGTGAATTCATTTCACAGTGTTACACTGTTCTTTTCAATGAGCAGATTGGAAACAATGTTTTCATGGAATCTGCAATAGGATATTTGGGAGCACATTGAAGCCTATGGTGACAAAGGAAATATACTCAGATAAAAACTAGAAAGAAGGTTTCTAAGAAGCTGCTTTGGAATGTATGAATTCATCACATAGAGTTACACTGTTCTGTTCATTGAGCAGTTGGATAACACTGTTTTCTTGGAATCTGCAATAGCATATTTGGGAGCATATTGAAGACTATGGTGACAAAGAAATATGATCAGATAAAAATCAAAAAGATACTTTCTGAGAAACTGCTTTGTGATGTGTGAATTAATCTCACAGAGTGACACTGTTCTTTTCATTGAAGAGTTTGCTAACACTGTTTTCTTGGAACCTGCATTGGGATATTTCAGAGCGCATTGAAGCATATGGTACCAATGGAAATTTCCTCAGGAAAAAAACTAGGAAGACGATTTCTGAGAAACTGCATTGTGATTTGTGAATTTATCTGACAAGGTGACACGATCCTTTTTGTTGAGCAGTTTGGTAGCAGTGATTTTGGGGAATCTAAGAAGGGATATTTTGGATCACATTGAAGCCTACGGTGACAAAGGAAATATCCTCAGATAAAAATCTGAAAGAAGCTTTCTGAGAAAGTTCTTTGTGATGTGTGTGTTCATCTCACAGTTACACCTTTCTTTTCATAGGGCAGTTCTCTAACACTGTTTTCGTGGATTCTGCAAAGGGATATTTTGGACCAGATTGAGGCCTCTGGTGAAAAAGCAAATATCCTCTGATAAAAACTAGAAAGCAGCTCTCTGAGAAACTGCTTTGTGATGTGTGAATTCATCTCACATAGTTACACCGTTCTTTTCATTGAGTTGTTTGATAACACTGTTTTCATGGAATCTGCAATAGGATATTTCGGATCGCATTGAAGCCTACAGTGACAAAGGAAATATCCTCAGACAAAAACTACAAAGATGCTTTCTGAGAAAGTTCTTTGTGATGTGTGAACTCATCTCACAGAGTTACACTCTTCCTTTCACTGAGCAGTTTGATAACACTGTTTTCGTGGAATCTGCAACTTTATATTTGGAAGTGCATTGAAGCCTATGGGGACAAAGTAAATATCCTCACATAAAAAAAACAAAAAGCAGCTTTCTGAGAAATTGCTTTGTGATGTGTGAATTCTTCTCACAGAGGTACACCACTGTCTTCACGGAGCAGCTTGGTAGCATTCCTTTTGGAGAATCTGAGATGGGATATCTAGGATCACATTGAAGCCTATAGTGACAAAAGAAATATCCTCAGAAAAAAATAGAAAGAAGCTTTCTGAGAACCTTCTTTGTGATGTGTGAATTCAATTCACCGAGTTACACCTTTCTTTCCATTGAGTAGTTTGCTTACACTGTTTCCGTGTAATCTGCAAGGGAATATTTCAGAGCACATAGAGGCCTATGGTGAAAAACTAAATAACCTCAGATAGAAACCAAAAAGAAGATTTCTGAGAAACAGATTTGTGATGTGTGAATTCATCTCGTGGAGTTACACTGTTATTTTCATTGAGCTGTTTGATTACACTGTTTTCTTGGAATCTGCAATGGCATTTTTTGGACACCTTGAGGCCAATGGTGAAAAACAAAATATCTTCAGATGAAAACGAGAATGAAGCTTTCCGAGAAACTGCTTTGTGATAAGTGAATTCATCTCACAGAGTTACACTGTTTTCTTCATTGAAAAGTTTGCTAACACTGTGTTCGTGGAATCTGCAAAGGGATATTTGGGGCACATTGAGTCCTATGGTGAAAAAGGAAATATCCTCAGATAAAAACTATAAAGAAGCTTTCTGTGAAACTGCTTTTTCACGTGTGAATTAATCTCACAGAGTTCCACTGTTCTTTTCATTTATCAATTTGCTGACACTGCTTTCTTGGAATCTGCAATAGGATATTTTGGAGCGTATTGAAGCTTAGGGTTACAAAGGAAATATCCTCACACAAAAACTAGAAAGAAGCTTTCTGAGAAACTGCTTTTTGATTTATGAATTCATCTCACACAGTTACATGATACTTTTTATGGAGCAGTTTTCTAGCACTGTTTCTGGGGAAACTGAGAAGGGATATTTTGGATTGCATGAAGCCTAGGTTGATAAAGGAAATACCTTCAGATATAAACTAGAAAGAAGCTTTCTGAAAAAGGTCTTTGTGATGTGTGAATTCATCTCACTGAGTTACGCTGTTCTTTTCATTGAGCAGTTTGCTAACACTGTTTTCATGGAATCTGCAAAGCAATATTTCAGAGCGCATTGAAGCTTAAGGTGACAAAAGAAATACCCTCTTATAAAAACTAGAAAGAAGCTTTCTGAGAAACTGCTTTTTGATTTATTAATTCATCTCACAGCTTTACACCGTTCTTTTCATTGAGCTGTTTGATAACACTGTTTTCTTGTAATCTGAAATGGGATATTTTGGAACTCATTGAAGATTATGGTGAACACAGGAAATACCCTCAGATGAAAACAAGAAAGAAGCTTTCTGAGAAACTGTTTTGTGATGTGTGAATTCATCTCTCCAAGTTACATTGTTCTTTTCGTTGAACAGTTAGCTAACACTGTCTTCCTGGATCTGCAATTTGATATTTCGAGGTGCATGGAAGCTGATAGGAGGAAAGGAAATACCCTCATATAAAAGTTGAAAGAAGTTTTCTGAGAAAATGCTTTGTGTTTTTGAATTCATCTCTCTGAGTTACACCTTTCTTTAGATGGGGCAGTTTGCTAGCACTGTTTTATGGAATCTGAGAAGGGTTGTTTTGGATTGCATTGAAGCCTATGGTAAAAAAGCAAATATCCTCAGATAAAAACTAGACAGAATCTTTCTGAGAAACTTATTTGTGATATGTGTATTAATCTCACAGAGTTGCACCATTCTTTTCATTGAGCAGCTTGATAATACTGTTTTTGTGGAATCTGCAATAGGATATTTGGGAGCCCATTGAAGCATATAGCTGACAATGGAAATATCTTCAGATTAAAACCAAAAGGCAGCTTTGTGAGAAACTGCTTTGTGATGTGTGAATTCATGTCACAGAGTTACACTGTTGTTTTCGTTGAACAGTTTGCTATACTGTTTTCTTGGAATATGTAATGGAATATTTTGGAATGCACTGAGGCTGATGGTGACAAAGGAAATATCCTTACACAGAAACTAGAAAGAAGCATTCTGAGACACTGCTTTGTGATGTGTGAATTCATGTGACAGAGTTACACAATTGTTTTCATTGAACTGTTTGAAAACACTGTTTTCGTGGAATCTGCAAAGGGATATTTGGGAGCGCATTGAGGCCTATGTTGAAAAAGGAAATATCCTCACACCAAAACTAAAAAGATGGTTTCTGAAGAAATGCTCTGTGATTTGTCAATTCATCTCACAGAGTTACACGATTATTTTCATGGAGCAGTTTGATAGCACTCTTTTTGGGGAATCTGAGATGGGATATTTCAGATCGCATTGAAGCCTATGTTGACAAAGGAAATATCCTCAGATATAAACTAGAAAGAAGCTTTCTGAGAAAGTTCTTTGTGATGTGTGAAGTCATCTCACAGAATTACACCTTTCTTTTCAAGGAGACGTTTGCTACCACTGTTTTCTTGTAATGTGCTAAGAGATATTTGGGAGCGCATTGAGGCCTAACGTTAAAAAGGAAATATCCTCAGATAAAAACTAGAAAGAAGCTTTGTGAGAAGCTGCTTTTTGATATGTGAATTCATCTCACAGATTTACACTGCTCTTTACAATGATAGTATGCTAACACTGTTTCCTTGGAATCTGTAATGGGATATTTCAGAGCACATTAAAGCTTATTGTGACAAAGGAAATATGCTCAGACAAAAATTTGAAAGAAGCTTTGTGAGAGTATTAATTCATCTCACAGAGTTACACAATTCTTTTCATGGAGCAGTTTGGTAGCACTGTTTTTGGGGAATCTGAGTAGAGTTATTTTGGATCACCTTGAAGTCTATGTGGACAAAGGAAATATTCTCAGATAAATCGAGAAAGAAGACTTCTGAGAAAGTTCTTTGTGACGTATAATTTATCTCACAGAGTTACAACTTTCTTTTTATGGAGAAGTTTGCTAACACTATTTTCATGTAATCTGCAAAGGGATATCAGTTAGCACATTGAGGCCTATAGTGAAAAAGGAAATATCCTCAGATAAAAACTAGAAAGAAGCTTTCTGAGAAACTGCTTTGTGAAGTGTGAATTCAGATCACAGAGTTACACCATTCTTTTCATTCAGCAGTTTGGTAACACTGTTTCCTTGGACTCTGCATTAGGATATTTGGCAGCACATTGAAGCCTATGATGACAAAAGGAAATATCCTCAGATAAAAACCAAAAAATGTTTTCTGAGAAACTGCTTTGTGATTTGTGAATTCATCTCACAGAGTTACACTGTTCTTTTCATCGAGCAGTTTGCTAACATTGTTCTCTTGGAATCTGCAATGGGATACTTCAGAGTGCTTTGAAGCTAACGGTGACAAAGGAAATATCCTCAAACAAAAACTAGAAGGAAGCTTTCTGAGAAACTTCTTTGTGATGTGTGAATTCATCCCACAGAGTTACACCTTTCTTTTCATGGAGCAGTTTCCTAACACTCTTTTTGTTGAATCTGCAAAGGGTTGTTTGGGAGGGAATTGAGGCCTATGTTGAAAAAGGAGTTATCTTCAGAGAAAAACTAGAAAGAAGATTTCTGGGAAACTTCTTTGTGATATCTCAATTCATTGCATGGAGTTACACTGTGCTTTTCATTCAGCAGTTTGCTAACACTGTTTTCTTGGAATCTGCAGTGGGATCTTTTGTGTGCATTGAATCTTATGGTGACAAAGAAACTATCCTGAGATAAAATTTAAAAAGAAGCTTTCTGAGAAAGTTTTTTGTTATATGTAAACTCATCTCACAGATTTACACCGTTATTTTCATCGAGCAGTTTTACAACATGGTTTTTTTGGAACCTGCAGTAGGATATTTGGCAGCCCATTGAAGTGTATGGTGACCATGGAAATATCCTCAGATTAAAACCAAAAGGCAGCTTTATGAGAAACTGCTTTGTGATGTGTGAATTCATGTTAGAGAGTTACACTGTTCTTTTCATTGAACAGTTTGCTACACTGCTTTCTTGGAATCTGTAATGGAATATTTTGGAATGCATTGAGGTTTATGGTAACAAAGGAAATATCCTTAGACAAAAACTAGAAAGAAGCGACCTGAGAAACTGCTTTGTGATGTGTGAACTTACTTGACAGTGTTACACCATTCTTTTCATTGAGTTGTTTGAAAACACTGATTTCGTGGAATCTGCAAAGGGATATTTGGGAGGGTATTGAGGCCTAAGTTGAAAAAGGAAATATCCTCACACCAAAATTAAAAAGATGGTTTCTGGGGAACTGTTCTGTGATTTGTGAATTCATCTCACAGAGGTACATGATTATTTTCATGGAGCAGTTTGATAGCACTGTTTTTGGGGAATCTGAAATGTGATATTTCGGATCGCATTGAAGCCTATGTTGACAAAGGAAATATCCTCAGATATAAACTAGAAAGAAGCTTTCTGAGAAATTTCTTTGTAATGTGTGAATTCATCTCACAGAATTACACCTTTTTTTCCAAAGAGACGTTTGCTGCCACTGTTTTCGTGTAATCTGCTAAGAGATATTTGGGAGCACATTGAGGGCTAAACTGAAAAAGGAAATATCTTCAGACAAAAACTAGAAAGAAGCTTACTGAGAAGCTGCTTTTTGATGTGTGAATTCATCTCACAGAGTTACACTGTTCTATTCATTGAGCAGTTTGCTAAAACTGTTTTCTTGGAATCTGCAATGGATATTTTGGAGCACATTGAAGCTTATGGTGAAAAAGTAAATATCCTCAAACAAAAATTAGAAAGGTCTCTGCGAAACTGCTTTGTGATATGTGAAATCTTCTAACAGAGTTACACGATTCTTTTCATGGATCAGTTTGGTAACACTATTTTTGGTGTATTTGAAAGGGGTATTTTGGATCGCATTGAAGGCAATGCTAACAAAGGAACTATCCTCAGACAAAAACTAGAAAGAAGCTTCCTGAGAAACTGGTTTGTGATGTGTGAATTCATCTCACAAGAGTTACAACTTTATTTTCTTGGAGCAGTGTGATAACACTGTTTATGTGTAATCTGCAATAATGTATTTGGCCGCTCATTGAAGCCTATGGTGACAAAGGAAATATCCTCAGATAAAAACCAAAAAGAAGCTTTCTGAGAATCTGCTTTGTGATGTGTGAAATCACAGCAGAGATTTACACTGTTCTTTTCATTGAGCAGTTTGCTAACACTGTTTTCCTGGAATCTGCAGTGGGATATTTCATAGTACCTTGAAGCTTATGCTGACAAAGGAAATTTACTCATGTAAAAACTAGTAAGAAGCTTTCTGAGAAACCACTTTCTGATGTGTTAATTCATCTCGCAGAGTCCCACGATTCTTTTCATGGATCAGTTTTGTAGCAGTGTTTTTGGGGAATGTGAGAGGGGATATTTTGGATCACATTGAAGCCTATGGTGACAAAGCAAATATCCTTAGATAAAAACTAGAAAGAAGTTTTCTAAGAAAGGCCTATGTGATGTGTCAATTCATCTCACAGAGTTACACCTTTCTTTTCATTGAGCAGTCACTAACACTATTTTCATGGAATCTGCAATGGGATATTGTGGAGCGCATTGATGTCTGTTGTGTAAATGGAAATATCTTCAGATAAAAACTGGAAAGAAGCTTTCTGAGAAACTGCTTTGTGATATGTGAATTCATCTTACAGACTTACACTGTTCTTTTCATTGAGCAGTTTGATAATACTGTTTTCATGGAATCTGCAATAGGATATTTGGGAGCACATTGAAGCCTAGTGTGACAAAGGAAATATCCTCAGATAAAAACCAAAAAGAACCTTTCTGTGAAATTCCTCTGTTGTGCTTGAATTCACCTCAAAGAGCTACACCACTGTTTTCATGGAGCACACTGGTAGCACTCTTTTTAGGGAAGATGAGAAGGGATAATTTGAATTGCATTGAAGCTTATGGTAACAAAGGAAATATCCTCAGATTAAAGCTAGAAAGAAGATTTCTGAGAAAATGGTTTGCAATGTGTGAATTCATCTCACAGAGATACGTGATTCTTTTCTTGGATCAGTTTGCTAAAACTGCTTTCGCTTATTCTGCAAAGGAATTTATGGCAGTGAATTGAAGCCTTTGGTGACAAACGAAATGTGCTGAGAAAAAAAAAAGAAGCTTTCTGAGAAACTGCTTACTCATGTGTGAATTCATCTCAGAGTATAACAGTGTTCTTTTCCTTGAGCCGTTTGCTAAGACTGTTTTCTTGGAATCTGCATTGGGATATATTGGAACACACTGAAGCCTATGGTGACAAAGGAAATATCTTCAGATAAAAACAAGAAGGAAGCTGTCTCAGAAAGTTCTTTGTGATGTGTGAATTCATCTCACAGTGTTACACCTTTCTTTCCATGGAGCAGTTCTCTAAAACTCTTTTCATGGAAACTGTAATGGAGTATGCAGGAGCTCATTGAGGCCTATAGTGAAAAAGGAAATATCCTCAGATAAAAACTAGAAAGAAGCTTTCATAGACTCTCCTTTGTGGTGTGTGAATTCATCTCACAGCTTTACGCCGTTCTTTTCATTGAGCTGTTTGATATCACTGTTTTCGTGGAATCTGCCAAGGGATATTTGGGAGCCCACTGAGGTCTATAATAAAAAAGGAAATGTCCTCAGATAAAAACTAGATCGAAACTTTATGAGAAACTGCTTTGTGATGTGTGAATTTATCTCACAGAGTTACACCTTTCTTTTCATGGAACTGTTTGCTAACACTGTTTTCATGGAATCTGGAAATGGATACTTGGGAGCGCTTTGATGCCTACGGTGAAAAAAGAAATATCCTCAGATAAAAACTAGAAAGAAGCTTTCTGAGAAACTGTTTTGTGATGTGTGAATTGTCTCACAGAGTTACACCATTCTTTTCATTAAGATGTTTGCTAACAGTCTTTTTGTATAATCTGCAAAGTGATATTTCAGAGTGTATGGAAGCTTAAGGTGACAAAGGAAGTACCCTCATATAAAAACTAGCAAGAAGCCTTCTGAAGAAATGTTTTCTGATGTGTGAATTCATTTCACAGAGTTACACGCACCTTCTCATAGGGCATTATGATAACACTGCTTTCGTGGAATCTGCAATAGGATGACTGTGAGCCTATGGTGACAAAGTATATATCCTCAGATACAAACCACAAAGAAACCTGAGAAACTGCTTTGTGATGTGTGAATTCATCTCACAGAGTTACACTATTCTTTTCATTTATCAGTTTGCTAACACTGTCTTCTTGGAATCCACAATGGGATGTTTCAGAGTGCAACGAAGCTGATGGTGACAATGGAAATATCCTCAGAGAAAACATAGAAAGAAGGTTTCTGAGAAACAGTGTTCTATTTGTGAATTCATCTCACAGAGTTACACCTTTCTCTTCATGGAGTAGTTTATTAGTACTGTTTTTGGGGAATCTGAGAAGGGATATATTGGTTTGAAGTGAAGCCTATGGTGACAAAGGCAGTATCCTCAGATAAAATCTAGAAAGAAGCTTTCTGAGAAACTTCTTTGTGATGTGTGAATTCATCTCACCTTTCTTTTCATGGAAAAGTTTGCAAACACTGTTTTCATGGAATCTGCAAAGGGATATTTGGTTTTTCTTTCTTTTTTTTCTTTTTTTTTGAGATGAAGTCTCACTCTGTCACCGAGGTTGGAGTGCAGTGACGCAATCTCCACTCACTGGAAGCTCCGCCCTCAAGTTCATGTCATTCTCCTGCCTCAGACTCCTGTGAAGCTGGGACTACAGGCACCTGCCACCGTGCCCAGCTAATTTTTTGTATTTTTAGTAGAGACAGAATTTCACCGTGTTAGCCAAGATGGTCTCAATCTCCTGACCTCGTGATTCACCCATCTCAGCCTCTCAAAGTGCTGAGATTACAGGCGTGAGTCACCATGCGCTGTGAAGTGATATTTGGGCATGCATTGAGGCTTATAGTGAAAAAGGATATATCCTCAGATAAACACTGGAAAGAAGCTTTCTGAAAAACTGCTTTGTGATGTGAATTCATGTCACAGAGATACATGTTTCTTTTTATTGAGCAGTCTGCTAAAGCTGTATTGGGGTATCTGCAATAGGATATTTGGGAGTGCATTGAAGCCTATCGTGACAAAGGAAATATCCTCAGAAAAAATTTGAAAAGAAGGTTTGAGAAACCGCTTTGTGATGTGTCAATTTACCTCACAGAGTTACACTGTTCTTTTCACTGAGCAGTTTGCTAACACTGTTTTCTTGTAATCTGCAATGGGATACTTTGGAGCACGTCGAAGCTTATGGTGTCAAAGAAATATCCTAAGACAAAAACTAGAAAAAAGTATTCTGAGAAACTGCTTTCTAATTTGTGAATTCATCTCACAGAGTTACAATTTTCTTACATGTAGCAGTTGTTTGCACTGTTTTTGTTGAATGTGAGAAAGGATATTTTGGATCGCTTTGAAGCCTATCCTGAGAAAGGAAATATCCTCATGTAAAAACTAGAAAGAAGCTTCCTGAGAAAGTTCTTTGTGATGTGTGAATTCATCTCACGGAGTTACATCTTTCTATTCATGGAGCGGTTTGCTAACACTGTTTTTGTGGAATCTGCAAAGGGATATTTCAGAGCGCATTCAGGTCAAGAGTGAAAAAGAAAATATCCTCAGATAGTAGCTAGAAAGAAGCATTCTGAGAAAGTTTTTTCTGATGTGTGAATTTGTCTCATAGAGTTACACTCTTCTTTTCATGGAGCAGTTTGCTAACACTGTTTTCACGGAATCTGCAAAGGGATATTTGGGATCACATTGAGGCCTATAGAGATAAAGGAAATATCCTCAGAAAAAAGCTAGAAAGAAGGTTTCTGAGAAACTGCTCTCTGATGTGTGAATTCATCTCACAGAGTTACACCCTTCTTTTCATAGAGCAGTTTGATAGCATTGTTTTCAGTGAATCTGCAATAGGATGTTTGGGAGCACATTGAAGCCTAAAGTGATGAAGGATATATCCTCAGATAAAATGAAAAAGAAGCTTTCTGAGAAACTGCTTTGTGATGTAGAATTCATCTCACAGAGTAACACCGTTCTTCTCATTGAGCAGTCTGCTAACACTGATTTCGTGGAATCTGCAATAGGATATTTAAGAGTGCATTGAAGCGTATGGTGAGAAGGAAATATACTCAGATAAAAACCGAAAAGTTACTTTCTGAGAAATTTCTGTGTGATATGTCTATTTATCTCACAGAGTTTCAGTGTTTTTTTCATTGAGCAGTTTGCTAACATTGCTTTCTTGTAATCTGCAATGGGATACTTCGGAGCACATTGAAGATTATGGTGTCAAAGGAAATATCCTCAGACAAAAACTAGAAAGAAACTTTCCGAGAAACTGCTTCCTAATTTATGAATTCATCTCAAAGAGTTACAATTTCCTTTCATGGAGCATTTTGTTAGCACTGTTTTTGTGGAATGTTAGAAAAGATATTTTGGATCGCACTGAAGCCTAGGCTGACAAAGGAAATATCCTCAGATAAAGACTAGAAAGAAGCCTTCTGAGAAACTTCTTTGTGATGTGTGAATTCATCTCACAGAGTTACACCTTTCTCTTCATGCAGAAGGTTGCTAACACCGTTTTCTTGTAATCAGCAGAGGGATATTTGGGAGCACATTGAGGCCTGTGGTGAAAAAGGAAATATCCTCAGATAAAAACTAGAAGGAAGCTTTCTGAGAAACTTCCTTGTGATATGTGAATTCATCTCACAGAGTTACACCATTCTTTTCATAAGGCAGTTTGCTAACACTTTTTGTGTAATTTGCAAAGTTATACTTTGGAGCACATGGAAGCCTAAGGTGACAAAAGAAATACCATCATATAAAAACTAGAAGGAAGCTTTTTGATGAAACTTTTTCTGATGTGTGAATTTATCTCACAGAGTTACACTGTTCTTTTCATTGGGCAGCTTCGTAGGCCTCTTTTGGGGGAATCTGCAATGGGAAATTTAGAGATGCATTGAAGCCTTTGGTGACAAAGGAAATATCCTCAGAGAAAAACTAGAAAGAAGCTTCCTGAGAAACTAATTTGTGATGTGAATTTGCATCACAGAGTAATACTGTTTGTTTCATAGAGCAGTCTGCTAACACTGTTTTCATGGAATCTTCAATAGGATATCTGGGATCGCATTGAAGCCTAAGGTGACAACAAATTTTCCCCAGATAAAAACCAAAGAGAAGCTTTCTGAGAAATTGCTTTGTGATGCGTCCATTTACCTCACAGGGTTACACTGTTCTGTTCATTGATCAGTTTGCTAACACTGTTTTCTTGCAATCTGCAATAGGATACTTGGCTTATAGTGTCAAGGGAAATACCCCCAGACAAAAACTAGAAAGAAGCTTTCTGAGAAATTGCTTTCTGATTTATGAATTCATCTCACAGAGTAACAATTTCTTTTCATGGAGCATTTCACTAGCACTGTTTTTGTGGAATGTGAGAAAGGATATTTTGGATCGCAATGAAGCCCATGATGACAAAGGATATATCCTCAGATAAAAAGTAGAAAGAAGCTTTCTGAGAAACTTCTTTGTGATGCCTGAGTTCATCTGACAGAGTAACACATTTCTCTTCATGGAGCAGTATGCTAACACTGTTCTCTTGGAATCTGCAAGGGGATATTTCGGAGCTCATTGAGGCCTATGGTGAAAAAGGAAATATCCTCAGATAAAAACTACAAAGAAGCTTTCTGAGAAACTTCCTTGTGATATGTGAATTCATCTAACAGACTTTCACAATTCTTTTCATTGAGCAGTGTCCTAACATTGTTTTCAAGGAATCTGCAAAGGGATGTTTTTGAGCATATTGAGGCCAATACTGAAAAAGGAAATTTCCACAGATAACAATTAGCAAGAAACTTTCTGAGAAACTGTTTGTGATGTGTGAATTCATCTCAGACAGCTACACTGTTCTTTTCAAAGACAAGTTTGATAAAACTGCTTTCTTGGAATCCAAAATTTGATATTTTGGAGCACATTGAAGCTGATGGCGACTAAGGAAATATCCTCAGAGAAAACCTAGAAAGAAATTTTCTGAGAAACTTATTTCTGATTTGTGAATTCATCTGACAGAGTTAACACCTTTCCTTTCATGGAGCAGTTTTTTAGTACTGTTTTTGGGGAAGCTAAGAAGGAATATTTTGGACTGCATTGAGGCTTATGGTGACAAAGGAAATATCCTCAGAAAAAACTAGAAAGAAACTTTGTGAAAAACTTCTTTGCGAAGTGTGAACTCATCTCACAGAGTTTCACCTTTCTTTTCATGGAGCAGTTTGTTAACACTGTTTCCGTGGAATCTGCAAAGGGATATTTGGGAGCTCATTGAGGCCTATAGTGAAAAAGAAAATATCCTCAGAAAAAAACTGGAAAGAAGCTTTCTGAGAAACTGCTTTGTGATATGAATTCATGTCACAGAGTAACACCATTCTTTTCATTGAGCAGTCTGCTAACACGATTTCATGGAATCTGAAATAGAATATTTGGGAGCACTTTGAAGCCTATGGTGACAAGGAAATATCCTCAGATAACAATAGAAAAGATGCTTTCTGATAAATTGCTTTGTGATGTGTCTATTTATCTCACAGAGTTACACTGTTGTTTTCATTGAGCAATTTGCTAACACTGTTTTCTTGTAATTGGCAATGGGATACTTCAGAACTCATTGAAGCATATGGTGTCAAAGACAATATCCTCAGACAAAAACTAGAAAGAAGCTTTCTGAGAAGTTGCTTTCTAATTTTTGAATTCATCTCACAGAGTTGCAATTTCCTGTCATGGGGCATTTTGCTAGCACTGTATTTGTGGAACGTGAGAAAGGATATATTGAATCACATTGAAGCCTATACTGACAAAGGAAATATACTCAGATGAAAACTACAAACAAGCCTTCTGAGAAACTTCTTTGTGATGAGTGAATTCATCTCATGGAGTTACACTGTTCTTTTCATTGAGTAGTTTGCTAACACTGTTTTTTTGGAATCTGCAATGGAATATTTCAGAGAGCATTGAACATGATGGTGACAAAGGAAATATCCTAAGACAAAAACTAGAAACAAACTCTCTGAGAAACTGCTTTGTGTTGTGTTATTTCATCTCACAGAGTTACACCCTTCTTTTCATGGAGTAGTTCAGTAGCACTGTTTTTGGGGAATCTGAGAATGGATATTATGGATCACATTCAAACCTATAGTGACAAAGGAAATATCCTCAGAGAAAATCTAGAAAGAAGCTTTCTGAGAAACTGCTTTGTGATATGTGAATTCATCTCACAGAGGTACACTGTTCTTTTCATTGAACAGTTTGCTAACGCCGTTTTTGTTAATCTGTATTGGGATATTCTGGAGTGCATTGAATCTTATGGTGACAAAGGAAATATCCTCAGGAAAAACTAGAAAGAAGCTTTCTGAGAAACTGTTTTGTGATTAGTGAATTTATCTAACAGAGTTACATCTTTCTTTTCATGGAGCAGTTTGGTAGCAGTCTTTTTGGGGAATCTGAGGGGGGATATCTTGGATCACATTGAAGACAAAGCCGACAAAAAATATCCTCAGATAAACACTAGAAAGAAGATTTCTGCGAAATTTCATTGTGATGTGTGAATTCATGTCACAGATAAACAACTTTATTTCCATGGAGTAGTTTGCTAACACTGTTTTCTTGGAATCTGCAAAGGGATATTTTGGAACGTATTGAGGCCTATGGTGAAAAAGGAATATCCTCAGATAAAAACCAGAAAGAAACTTTCTGATAACGTTCTTTGTGATGTGTGAATTGATTGCATAGAGTTACACCTTTGTTTTGATAGAGCAGTTTGCTAACACTGTTTTCGTGTGATCTGCAAGGGGATATTTGGGAGTGCATTGAGGTCTATTGTGAAAAACTAAATATCCTCAGATAAACAATAGAAAGAATATTTTGGAGAAACTGCTTTGTGATATGTGAATTCACCTCACAGAGTTACACTGTTCTTTTCATTGAGCAGTTTGCTAACACTGTTTTCATGGAATCTGTAAAAGGATATTTGGGAGCACATTGAGGCCCAGAATCTTCTTTCTAATTTTATCTGAGGATCTTTCCTTTTTTACTATTCGG